>NC_071671.1:57721562-58025781 GCF_028554725.1 Zeugodacus cucurbitae
AAGCTATTTAGATTAACCAGAAGCAAACCTTTCACAAAAAAACCGTTTGAAACCATTTAAATACACCTGGATGTAAAATGAGGGATCACACGATTCTTGGGCGAATTTCTTTCAGTGAATCGCAGCCGAATCGTAAAAAACGATAGAATTCTAAAGCAGATCGTTAGTGTTGAAGAAAAGTAGGTCACTAACGGCAACATCCAGAAAAAACGATTGTTGTCGAACGGCGGAGAGCCCACGAAAACGGTGACCAAATCAGAATTGATGGTCTGGATGGTTTTGCTATGATTTTGGTGGAATTATCTGAGAATCATCTACTATGAGCTGTTCTGAATCCTAAGACAAACGATCCAATTCTAAAGCAGATGGTTATGGCGGATGAAAAGTGGGTCAGTTACGACAAAGTCCAGAGAAAACGATCGTTGTTGAACGGCGGAGATCCCATTAAAACGGTGACCAAATCAATATTGATGATCTGGATGGTTTTGCTATGATTTTGGTGGAATTATCTGAGAATCATCTACTATGAGCTGTTCTGAATCCTAAGAAAAATGATACAATTCTAAAGCAGATGGTTAGTGTTGATGAAAAGTGGGTCACTAACGGCAACATCCAGAAAAAACGATTGTTGTCGAACGGCGGAGAGCCCACGAAAACGGTGACCAAATCAGAATTGATGGTCTGGATGGTTTTGCTATGATTTTGGTGGAATTATATAAGAATCATCTACTATGAACTGTTCCTTTAAAGATAAACTCCTAATTCGGACCCGTACCGTCAATAATTGCACTCTGTAGGAAACAATAGCTTAGAAGCTTTGGCCAAAATGAGAGAAATAGTATTCCACTAGGACAACCTCAGGTCACAAACATCGACAGTGAATCACCAGTACCTCCGGGAACTTTTTTTGGAAGGTTCTAATGTATCCACTTTCTAGTTCGGAGCTGGCACCAAATGATTACTATATGTTCTTTTTTATGGCGAACGATTTTGCAACAGAATCTTATGAGAGTCGACCGAGAGTTTCTGAAAAAGTGTAATTAGTAAATTACCTTTAAAATAACAAAAAGTTGACGAACAGAATTATGCATATTTGACTTAAATCGGATCAAGTTTAATAAAGCCTGCAATTTTATGCAAAAATAATGGATTTTATTTTACTAGACCTATTATGTATATATGGCAAATAACTCTCATAAGTACATAACCAGTATAACTGCATATTAATGAACTTAAAAAACAATTATTTATTTCCATTTGAACTTGTCCTTCATGCACAGACACATTGTAATAAATGAATGTCATGACACATACATACATACAAAACAAACAAATGTATGGGCATCTGTATTAAACACAACAAGTGCTTATCAACGCATTAATAAAGAAGCATCATTAATATTCCGCTCCATTTTCATTTAACAAGAAATTATTTTTTTATTTTAAATTTTTTTGTATTTTTTTTTTTAATTTTTTACAATTTCACATAAATCTCTCCAACACATCAATTATAAATAATTATGTTGGTGTTGCACCAAAGAACAAAAACAAAAATTTTCACCACCATCAACTTAATTATATAACACAACCGCCAAACTCGTTAAAATCGCCATTGCGACAACCGTTTATGCAACGTTATAACTGCGTGGCAGCTTCAGCGAATGCATAAAAAACTGCATTCTGAATTGCAGAACAAAGAACAGTTGGTTGCAAATTAATTGAATTGTCTGGCATCGGATGACATACATATGTACTCATGCCACTGCATAACATTTGTTTTAACATATTTGTGGCGTGAAAGGCTCGGGTAACGCATATTTACAATTATTGCACTTGCCCGTGCGTGCGACTTCGTTTGTTGTTGTTGTACGAGTGACAAATGCTCACGGCCACACAATCAATCCCACGCCATTGACCGCAACCGTTTGGTGGTTGCCGCAATTTATGCATTAATTTTTGTGCGATTTCATTAAAATGAAAGTTAAATGTGAAATTATGGAGAAAAAAATATGCAACTATACATAAATCCACATACATTGTTAGTGTAGTAAATAAAATAATTGTTTTTAAAATTAAATACAACTGATTAAGACAGGCAACGCTTGATTGCGATTTCGATTGATTAATGGCAATACAACATTCACTCTGAGTCAGCTTTAAGGTTTCATAACGGTGCTTTAATCTCTTAGATTGTATTTAATGTAACACTTTAACCCCACTTTCGTCATTGATGCCCTTGTGAAGACTAGAGCTGTTGAGTAAACTAAGATTCAGTAATACTAGGCAACGATTGGAATGTCGGAACTTTAGCGCTTGATTATTTCCTTATCGCTCTTTTTTCACGACCTTGAAATTTTCGCAAAATATATAATGAAGAATCATGATAACAAGTATTTTAATTATTCCAAGGACAATCAGGTTAACGTAACTGGAACAAAATCTTGTCAGCTTGTCTTGTAATTAAAGAGAGCGTTAGATAGAGAAACATATAGTGAGTGCTAGAAAACTAGAAAGAGATAAAAATATATTTAAAAAGCTCGGAAATCGAAAGAAAAATAATATTCTTACTTCTTTCAACTATATTCGAAGATGTTTTATAGAAATGGACACCACTTTAAACAAATTACATATTAAATAATGACAATCTTAAATTCATAAATAGTTTTGAGGTTTCCTCTTTCGAGATAAGAGATCAACGCGTTTATGGTTCACGTGGAAAAAGTAAAAAAAAAATTGAGGTAATGATATTCCTTCTTATACTCTTCTATTAGTCCCTGACAACCTAAATACATACATACATACAAAATAAAATTTCAAAACCCCTAGGGGTCTAGAAAAGGGTCTCAAAAATTCTTCATATTCCATCACAAACTAAATATAAAACAGAAGGTTTCAAAGCATTCTAGGTATAGAAATGGGGTCTTGAGAAGCTTCATCTGTTTATATTCAAACAGAATAGTTGTGTGTTAGTCTCACAGGGAATAAGTGTGATGAGTTCACTACAAATCAGGTTTTAAATATGTCTTAAGTCCTCTACAAGCTAGATAACTCAATGGAGATAATTTTAGCTCGACTTAAAATCGCTTATGAATGACAATATTGAACTACCCAAACAACTTTTTAGTTTTCGTGATTAGTCTTAATGATAATGAACTTAGCAAAATTGGTAATGCGGGGATAAACTATTTATTTGAAGTTTAGGTGTTTTTGATAACACTCTTCTTAAACGAATATCCTCTTCTCATCTTATTGTAACTCACTTAATATATAACATTTGGAGCTCTTAGTATTTACATTGAACTTTGAAAAGTGCTTGCTATTATTGAAGCCGATATTTAAGTTAATAATTCTCGGGATTCGGTTATGGCAATTGAAAAATAAACAGGTTATTTAAAAACTAAATATGAAAAGTATTACTTCACTATCTTTGAAGAACTGATAATTCTATATATAAGGGAAGAAAGTGCTAAAGCTTTTATATCCTTGTTATTTCAATTATACTTATAGACAAGTTGTTCGTGGGTTAATAAATTCATCATATACATAATCAATTCTTCTCGCTATTTTTACTATGGTAATCTCGAATGTCTCTCGAGAAATAAACGAGATATTTTAATGACACTAACTAAGTGAGTTACACCTGGCAACCGGAATTTCCGAACAGAAAATTAAAATTATTGTGATGTATGTTTTCCTAACACAAATATGAAGCTAATTTTACTTTGGTACGGTTAATTTTACAGCAAATAGATCCAACAATAAGAGAGATGAGAGACATATTTAAGAGTAACTTTTTCAAGAAACTCTCTTTATGTACAAATTTTCTCTTCGATATCTGAGAGTCAATGAAATTTATACAAAATTATTAAGATATAAATATCTCACACCTTTTGTTTTAAAAATTGATCGATAGTACTTAAAACCTTCGATTAATTTTTAATGTCAATAGATACTTATCACCCTCGCAGCGCATTAATTGACTCAGTGACATACAGTAATCTGTGATAATAAATGTTTAGTGCGCTCGAGAAAATCAATTATGTTTTAAAGTTAATTTCATTTTACAATTTAATTGCTGTTAATTTTATTGCTTTTCTATACTTGAAATATACCGCCAGCGTAGAAACAATTTGACCAAAGCAAATATTTACCACCCAGCTGATTGTTGTAGATACATATGTATACATATGTATGTGGAAAAAAATTTAAGCTGTTATGCGACTGGACAACAAATAAAACAATTATGTACTATTAAACACTCATAAAAATCGATTAGAAGCGATAGCATTTGAATTATAAATGCATTTGTAGTTGTGTAGTGTGAGTACATTCGAATATTTTTGTTTTTTATTTAACAGAATTGTTAATGAAATCAACTATTTTGCGGGATTTTGAGAGAATAAAAAAAAGAATTAATTATTGGAGAACTTCTAGATTTACAAAACTAATACTAATTCAGGTTTAAACCGGATAGAGATTAACGGTTGTAAATTCAAGCTTCCTTCCTGAGAGAAAGAAACTTAGAATTATAGAAAATTATGAGAAATTCTTGCTTCCTTTAATTATAAGTAAAATCTAACAATCTGCCGCTCACTTCCCTTCAATAAAACGAAAACTAACAACAACTAAGAACAGTTATCACTGTCTACATTGTAGTTGTATATATAAAAATTTAGTTTAGAAAACAGTTCATTAGCATTTGCGGCCATTGGCTTATCAATCTCTCGTCTGTGCGTGTACGACTCAAGTTCAATGGCTGTCGATAAAAGGAAGGAAAATATATAAATGAAAATACAGAACAATATAAAATGCGACTATAATTGCAAAAAATGTAGATAAATGTGCAGAGCAATAAATATTTGCGCCTGCAATTAAAGATATACACACTCGTATAATGACTATATAGAACGCTCCACTCGCGCTTGCAACAATCACATTTATTATTGCTTGCTTGACTTGTTACTGCCATAAATTTTTAATCGAAAAACAATTAAATAAATATTACACTCGTACACCCCGTTATTGCCAACATGAAGCGTTATAAATGACCCCAAATGACTGACACACCAGCAAACAAACGAACAAATCGTAAATTGGGCAATCATTTTCGGTGGTTGTGAGTTCAAGCGCAAACGCTTCAAATGCGATTCGGGTGAAGAATGTGACGAGCAAAAAGATTGATTGCATTTGTCAAACAATTAATTAAATTGAAATTACAATTTTTCTAGACTTGCGTTATAATTTAGAACAATATTTTTGGAAGCACTGGCATCAAAAGTTTCAGAAATCCAAAAAATATTTTTTTTACATACTTTATGTACACACATATGTATGTGTCATCAATTCACCACAAACTCGATTTTCCCAGCACATTTTATAGTTATTGTTGTAGTAAGCGTTATCCAAGCCCTTTTGGAATAAAAATATACTAATTTTTGTCGTGGTCATCTAACTGTAATCCCAGCAAACGAGCTGTTTCGACAGGATCAGACCATACGAAAAGAGAGTTCGATGAATTGGACTAGATTTAATGAATAAACAACTAATTCGTAGTACCAGAACTTATTATATTATAAGGTGCCTATATCGGGATCTAATATGGATAAGAAGGCTTTTAATATACTACAATATCTAAAAATTATTTGACAAAGGCTCTGGTCTCACGAGTCAACTCGAGTTGTACACCTCTAATAGATGGCCGAGAGAAGGTCGCATTCCTGTTCTTTAAGGGGCTATACCAGTGTAACCTATGAAAAATTAGGCGATTTTCGTGAATTTTTTTAAAGATTGTTTCGAAGTTTTTTACACATAATATTTTCAGCTACATTTCAAATTTTTGCTTTACAAAAACACAAAGAATAACGCGTTTACAGTTTCGACAATCGCTGCTTATACCAGCTATAATTCAAAAACTATTCAAGATACGATCTTACCGCTTTCAGATGATATTTCTGAAAGTATAAACTATCGAATAAGCAAAAAAATAAAACAATAGATTTTTTGAAAATGTCCCACTGGTATAGCCCCTTAAATGCTTAAACTATTTCTTAAAAGAAAATATAACATTATTCCTTCCATCGTGTCCATCGACTAAATTTAGCATCTGTTTTATCGATTTTATAGAGAAATACTTTGGTTTAAGGACAATCCGAAGTCATATCGTCTTATGACTATTCGGTAAGAATTTACTTTTGATCTACAAGTTCGTATAATAAAGATAGCCCATTTGGAAACAATGTCACTAAAACACCACAGCACAGTGGTTCAGCTTGTATGAAGGCGCGGTCATAAATACTTCCCGTTGAGATATCGCTATGAAATTTTCACCAAAAATCTAGAAAAATATTTTAAATATATATTAAAAAAATTGGCCCCATCGGACGACTAGGTCCTATAGCTCCCATAGAACAGTAATTGCTATTATATGGCAATGATGTGCAAAAATACTTCTCATGGCCATGGTTGGAGCGTCAAAACTTTCAGTACGGCTTTGGAAAATAAGTTAAAAAAGCGTGAAAAAAGATGAACATGATTTGTCGTTATAGTTTCCCTCATCCAACCCCCATATTCCACCTATAAGAACAATATCATATAAAAAATTAATGCAGGGAAAAAGCAAATTATCAACCAATTTAGTATAGTTCATTTTTTCACTGCCATTCAACAGCCATTATAATTAGAACAAAAACTTATAATGTATCCTTTAGTAAACCGTACACAGATTGAAATAAAGACGATTTATCCTTGTTTCCAAGCTTCCTTAGCCCAATTATGATGAGTTTGAACTTAAAAATAGTTAATTCAAAGTTCATTATTATTTTGACGATTGCAAATACATCCGCAACTTTCCGCACCCAACTTTAACACTTTTATTACCTTAAGACTCTGCTAAATACTATATGAAATACAATTAAAGGGGGATCGCGGGGGAACACAATTAAAACTTTATGTAAACACATTGAAGACGCAGAAAAAAGCTCCAAAAAATATAGGTGATATAAAACACTAATTTCACAAATATCGTTAGTCTTAATTAATTTCACAAGTTAAAGTAAATACCTTTAGCTTCAAAATCCATTAAAAATAATCTTGATTCGTTAACCTGAACAATTACCAGAACAAATGGAAGTCCTTTATTTCTGCGAAATTAAAAAAAAAAAATTCTGATGTGCTTTAAAAAAAATCCGGTTGTTCATGCATTTAACTCTATTTTTAGAAAGTACCCTTAGATTTTCAGGAAAACCCGGTTTGCAAATAGGAAGTGTGGACAATTTAGAGGTCATCGGTATACATTTTGTCGAAAAATCATGAGATGGATTTTTTGATTTTTGGCCTAGGGCGGAACCACTGTGCAGAGGTTCTTAACATATGAGGTGTGGGACATTAGGCCTTACAAGTGGGGCCTTGATTTTATTAGATAAAAAGGTATAGAGGTCGTCATACTTCAAAAATTCATGCAGATCCTTCATTAGTTATTTTGGTTGTCGTTTTCCACTGTCTGAAACATTGGATCCATTTCATATTCTCTTCTCATAAAACTTGAGATCTTGAGATTCCTCCAGGTGCCTAATAAATCTAAAATTTATTATTGTTTTTTTTTTTTCTTTAGCACTTTTTAATATAGTTCATTGTGTAATTAATATTACCTCATTAATTTTCCTTAAAAAATACCTCCTCCAGCCCAAAAAGATTTATGTACACTATTTGCTTTTTATTATCGTCAAAAATATTTATGTCAAGCATAAAATAAATTATCTAAATGCTTCAGAGGCGTTTTCACTAATAAATGCTACCTTTTAATTATGAGTTTCCAAAAATACTCGCCGCCATTCCGAGCACCAGCTCTATGTAATCATGTAAATTTAAAGATGACAACAGGCGAAAATTTCAACTTTGAGGTGTCTAAAAATAAATTTGTCATGTTTTCATTACAGCAAAGCGGCAAATGACAAAAGTAAAAGCGAACCGGCTATATGCCTTCACATTGCCGCCTTTTTAATGAATGAAAAAAAACAACAAATGTGCAAAAGAAAACAACAAATAAAAACAAAAATAAATAAAACACTGTAAATTGCAAAAGTCACAAATTGTCGTCTTGTGTTTTGATAGAAGATGGCGTGTGGTGCGACGAAAATACAGCAACACAGAAATAAATATATATCATACATAGATATGTATAGCAAGCATTAGCAATTTGTTATTATTGTTGTCATTAGCCTTATGCGCTAGTTAACGGTGTTGTTTTTCTTTAATATTTTTCTTCAATTTTCCATAAAGTATTTTTGTTATTTTTTCACATTGTATTCAACTCAAATGTTGCATGAGTTTCATTTGGGGCAACCGTGCAGTTTTTTCTTTATTTTTTCGAAAAATATATACAAACATACATACACACGACATTTTTATGAGTTTAACAATTTTATGACAGCGAAATAGAAAAAAATTTAGTACGGTTGATTCGCATGACTCAAGCACACGAATGGCACATCAACATATGAGAAAAATCATTTTGAAATGAGATATATCGGAAAATGCAAAACAATTACTATATAGAAGCTATTAACATAGATATGAAGTCACACATGACTAGTCGGTCCACTTTTTGGCTGTCGAATTATTTTAGCATATTTCACACTATTTATTGTTATTTGAAATTAAATAAAACATTAAAAGGTAAAATTTTTATTTAATTTTTATTTTCTTTTTTGGAATTTTTTTAACGAACAGTTCATTCATTAACGGAACCATTTAGAATTTCGTATTTCGAAGAACAATTGAGTCCTATATATAATATAGTTCAAAACCAGAAAATTTGCATCGTGAAAATTTATCAGTTAATTGACCTGTGTGAACATGACATTAAGCTCAATTGTGGAAGATTCTAGATTTTAATATTATTTTATTAATAATAATATTGACACCAATTATTGTTTAACATTATAATATTTAATGTAATATAATATTTAAGACAATGAACCCTTAATCTTCTACATTGAAGCGCAATTAAAGATCAACAATTTTAAGTTAAGATGGGACTCGGCGAGATTTCTGTTAAGCAATAAGATTTTGTTTGAAATAGACCTTTGATTTAGTCAATTGAATTTTCACTATTTTAACAATTTGCTAATTTACTAAATTAGGGGACTCTAAACTTCATAATTCGTATTATAAGTAATATAATGCTATTTTAATTTAATCTTTGCAGAGAGATTTTACAAAACATACGTAATTAATTTAATTATATATTATGCATTCAATTTGCAACTCAATTAACTCAGCATTTACCCCTAAACACATTTACTCAACATTTGTAATTCAAACTATAAGCCATATCACCATTTTCCGTTTTATCAGAGGCATAGTGGCGCCTAGAAATGTTTTGCAGTTAGAACTCACAGCAATCAAGTTAAACATTTGTTCATATCTGTAACACATAATTACTTAGAATTGTTCGTATGCATGAAATTATTTAATTCGTTTAAAACATATGGAAAAGTTTCCGCTTCCTTTATGCATTGCTTGCTATGAGTCATAACTTGTTGCGCGTAATTGTATAGATTATATTTGTAAATTAAATAATGCTGTTAAAAATTATTCATACAGTATCAAATATTACATGAAATTCGTTTATTTTGATTAATTCAATTATAAATGTAAAACTTTGACCGATGAGGGCTGAATGTGACTTTTAGTTAACGCATCTAATTCACTGACTTGTTTGAAAATTAAAGCTAACAAATATTTCATAATTAAATAAAATATGTTTTCCATTAATTTAGGCAATTTATAAATTGTATACACTCATACGAAAAGCGGATTTTTTAATTGACTCAATTAGTGAGTTATTTGAACCGCTTATTGGAAATTAAACTTTGCCAAGCAGATTTTTATGATTTAAAATATTTATGTCAATTAAAATTTATTAATTATTCAATTTGCAGTCTTGATTTCACCGAAATACATACAAAAATGGTTAATAGTACTAAATACCAAACAAGCAAGGTTTCATAGCCATGGACAAAACTTCATGTAATCCATGTAATCATGTAATACCAAAACTGTGGAAAAGTCATGATTTGAGGTCTCTTCTACTTAACCATCTTCAAAGAAGATCTTGAAAATTACTTAAAAGATCACCAGCTTTTTCAGCTTAAGAAATACACTTCATAATATATAGAATTGCTTGATAATTTGATCATTACTAAAATTTATTAAATTCTCGTATATAGCTTCAATCGAAAATCAGTCTATAAACGCCATTCAGCGAAGTGCAAGGTTTCTTCTGCGCAAAGCTTGATGAAATTAAATTCTATGTCTTCGTCGACTGTAATTCGTTAAGATCTTTAAGGGGTTAGGAATAGTCAGGATTTTCAAAACTCGATTTTTTTTGCATTTTCGTTAAGTGTAATCTTAAAAATATACTCTTAATATTTAATATCTTAAAAATATACTCTGAAAATTTGAAGTTTATCCGATAATTGCTTTTAGAGTTATTCGACAAATAACAATGAGAGTTTGGGCACTCCAACACGCTAGTGTGAAACTTTAAATGTTTTTTTCTCAAAACTATGGTTTTTGAACTGTTGAAACTGTAACTCGAAAACCGCTCGGTAGATTTTAATGAAATTTCTACATCCTTTTCATCAGCATTTTCTCATCCTGCTGATATTGAGATAAAAGTACCTATCTTTTCAAAAACCTTCGATTCCTATATTAAATTTCAAACAATTTCAGTCACACAATTGCTGGAACGAGATATTTATGAAAGCGGTCAAATAAAAGCTAATTGATGTGCTAAAATTGTACACTAAAATGGTGCATGCAAATTGTGCAAACTTTAGTAGCCATAACAATAATTAACGGTATTTGAATTTCAACACCAATTTCAAACAAAACACGAAACTAATTATTTTTCAGCTTTATAACTGTATAAACAAACCGGAGCAGCATTTGCATCAAATTTCATTGCATTTGGAAAAACAAATGATTTTTAGAAATGAACTAAAAAATACAACAACAAATTAGATCAATTCTCAGCCCATTAGACGTGACACGCACAACGCATAGAAGAAATTTAATATTTATGCAAGGAAAAGCACAACAAATGCCACAATGCAATGCGATGTTCTACGCACTACAGAAGAACGCAACAGCCGCAGAGTAAATCACAAGTGGGCAATCGCTCTGAAAGGCTTGCCACTTATAAATAATTGCATGCAAACATATGTTTATATATGTAGATGGGGATACGAGTATATATGTATGTGTAGTGGGTACATAGAGGCTCGTTGTTGCCATGCTTGCTTCATAGCTACAAAACTAGCAGTCAGTCTGCCTGTGCTGTGTGCAATGCAGCCGAGAGACAGCGGCGATAATCTGGCAATTGCAAACATTTTTTAAATGCACTCATTTAGCTAATGTCGACCGGGGAGCTTGGGGCATCGTTAACCTAATTCCAAATGAAGGCAACAGACTAAAAAAATATACGGAAAATAGCAAAATTTGCGCTAAAATTGCCAAAGCGTCTATTTAGCAGCGCATAGAGAGTTCGTTAGCCCTGGCAAACGGCAGGCGCGCGTCCCACACACCTACACACACACACTCGGGTGTCGACATGTGTGAGCGTCTCCGATTGCACACTTCATTGCATTGCGTTGCATATGTATTTATGCAAATGATACAGAGACGTCGATGTGTCGTCGCCACCTCAGCGCGTCACTTGCAACATTTGGTGGCACGCATCAGTTGCACGCGCCGTCCAATGTACTTGCCTCCCAACCGCCGCCTACTTGTTGCCATATATAATTTCCTAATGCATTTTTTTCTCATACATGCTCTCATATGCAGATTCATATGCAAATAACGGTATGTGTGCCCAAAGCTGTTTCTGTCTCTGTATTGCACTAAAGCAATGCAACCGTTGACGTCGTCGTCGTCTCGGTGCAACTCATTAATTTCTTGCATTATTTTCCTTTTCACTGCACAAAATAATTGTGAGCTTAATGGAAAAGTGCAGTGAAATATATTGCTACAGCATAAAGATCTATAAAATATTGCAAAATTATATAATTGCTTTGCAGCGATTGCTGATACGAACATTCAAAAGTAAAGAGTTAATTAGTTGTCGACCTAAGAGATGACTTTCTCCAGTTATTCATTAGCGTTTGGATGTGGACACTACTACATATATCTTTACTTTCAGATATAACCGCTCAGGCTTAGTACGTTCAGAAAAGTACAGTCTCGGCAAATATTTACTCAGCTCAGGAAGAATATTTCATGAGACTCAAGCTGAAACTCGAGAGTATAGTTATGATTCTCAAGTCTAAGACTTCGAAAATGACGTGCTAAGGAAAATATTCCTAACCTCAAAGCTTCTTCTGTATAAGTTATGGTTTAATAATACTAAAGTGTGGGTGTCTGTGGAAAAGTCAAGTTTTTGGGTAGATCTTGTAAAATATTAAAAGTATCGCCAGCTTATTTAGCTTATACTATGTTTAAATATAACGAGATTATCTCCATTTACTAGCTTAACTCGATAATCTGTAATTAAGAAACGAGATTTCTCATACAAAATGCCTCTCTTGATAATCCGAGATTATAAAATTATCTCGTTTTATACAACTAGATTTTCAGTGTTATTCCTAGTTTTATCGATAATTTTGCGAAAAAGAGGAGAAATGTCAAATGAAAATGTAAACAAAAATTGCCGACAGCGAGAGGAAGATGTGTAACACAACAACAAATGCAACTCATTTGACAATTGATAATCTCATTTGGCTATATGTAAACGGTTAGATTATTGAACGAGCTTAGAACGAGATTATTTTCATATGTAAACATACTATTAGGAAATTATTTTCACCATCTACAGATTTGCTGACGTTGAGAATAATCTCAAAGTTAGTTCTTTTGTAAGTTTTTCTTAAGAATATATACCTTTGAATGGACTTGGTCAGAATTTGTGAAATGCTGAGTTTTTCAATTAGATTGGAAAATTTTATAGGAAAATTTGAACGATAACTTAATCGACAAACCTTGTAAATGAATTTTCTCGAAGTGAAATCTAACGATGTGATTTTTGGTACTTAATAAATTTTGGAAATCATTAAAATTGGATGAGATCTGATGAGGTGAAGCTGAGTGATGCTGGGAAGGAAGACAGCAAGATTGTTCTCAGTCTATCCAGTGATATTAAATACTAAATACTTAACTTATACTAATATTAAGTTAAAGTTAAAATCTTAAAGAAATGTGTGAGATTGGCAACCTTTGCAGTTAAGGAACTTGGGAATCACAACTGTTTATCGGACATATTTCCTAATAGATTGGCGTCGTGTGAGCTGTGGATATATCCGAAATAAAATAATAACAATAACAATAAAATCAAAGTGCGATATCCAAAACTACTTTTAAGTGGTTCTTATCGGTTACTTTCGATACTACCCTCATATAATCGACACCAAAATATAGCACTTAAATATATTTTTGATAATTTTTTCAACAGATAAAAGTTGAAGGTAACAAAGTCCAAATAAACTTTCAAAGTTAAAAATATATTTAAATATAGAATTGCAGGTTTATCAGCTGAGAGTATGGGTGATATGGATGTCTTAAAGAAGATAACTAATTGCAATATTTATTAACTGACAGCAAGATATAACACTTGGAAGTGGTTCAACAATATTTTATACTAAATAAAATTTGGTTTTACATAAATATTAAGCTATTGAACATCCATTAAAGTTTTTAGAATTACTTTTTTAATATTTTACCATATTAATTACCTTTTTAGTGATTTGTGCTCTTCCAGCGATCGTAAATTCAAATTTTCCTCAAGGAATGTGTGAATAATTGAGCCATAAATAAAAATAAAAATAAACCATATGGTCTCCCCTAAATACAAATATATATGTATATATGTACATATATTTATAAGTATCTCGCGTTCACTCACGCGTCATTTGCTTTAATACCCTCAAGCGTAAAGGTGGAAAATTGTGATTGAGTTTCTCAATTCCATGCGATTAAATACGCCAACACAAATCAATTGACGATTTTCTTTTTTCAACTATTTGCTTTATCTCTATCGAATCGCTTTATTATCAGTGATATTCACACGCGTGCGAAGCAACAAAATGAACACACACAGCGGCGTGCATATATATAGTTACATATATACAATACACGTATGTATTGTATGTAAATGCGAGAAATGTAGTGTGTTGAGCAATCACGACGTCACATTAAGTACCGTTGGAACACCCACACACACTCAGACATAAACACTGTTGTGTATATCATGTGTAAATGCACATTTATATTTTACTTGCGGCATGGTATAAATATTTAAAATTACTGCAACATAATTGAGGTGATTGTCTTCTCGGGTCCACGAAGCTGTTTTCTTTCTTTTAACACACAAAGAACACAACTCAAATATGTGTGTTTGTATGTAAATAAGTAAATTAAAGCGCGGTGGAATACCGAAAGTGCAATCAGCCGTGACGCCGAGTTGTCAGCACAGTGCAACAAGCAGTTGGCTGCCAATGTGCAAACGAGTAATCAAGCTGACAATATGGAAGAAGTGTGGGTGAGCAGCGAGAAGAAGAAATTGGAGCGCAGTTCTTCGAGGAGATAAGCTAGCTAGATGCAGCTAAGTATGGTACTTAGATATTATATGTGTAAGTATATATTTTTTATGTATAAATAGTTTTGCTGATAAGCATTGGTATAGGAAAATTCTAAGTTTTCCCCAGAAAATGTGAGAAATAAGAGCTGGTCACAAATTATTTAGATTTTCAATGGTTGAGTGGTGATTTCTATTGATTTAAATTAAATATTTTACGAAAATTGTGGCCAAAACAAAATTTAAATGAAAAAAATATCTATTTAAAAAAAATTAAAATAAAATTTAAGAAAATTAATTAAAAATTAAAAAAAAAAATATTATAATAAAATTGAAAAAAATTAAGAAAATTAGTTAAAAAATAAAAAAAAATAATATTATAATAAAATTAAAAAAAAAATTAAGAAAATTAGTTAAGAAATTAAAAAAAAAAATATTATAATAAAATTTAAAAAAAATAAGAAAATTAGTTAAAAAATTAAAAAAAAAATATTATAATAAAATTAAAAAAAATTTAAGAAAATTAGTTAAAAATTAAAAAAAATAAAAATACTGAAAATACAAAAAAAAAAAATAATAATTTAAAAATATATACAAAATAATTATAAATTTTAGCGAGTAATCAAAAAAATATCGAATCTTATCAAAAAAAATTTAAAACAATTTGTAAACAAAATTTAAAAAAAAATTTAAGAAATTTAAAGAAAAAAATTAAAAAGAAAAAAAATTAAAAACTGAAATTGCAATAATATTTTTTTAATAAAAAAATTTATGAAAATTAAAAATAAATTAAGTTACAAATTTAAAAAAAAATTAAGTAAAAAATAATTAAAAGGAAAAAAATAGTTTAACAATTTAAAAAATAATGTTAAAAAAAGTATTTTAAGAACTGAAAATACAATAATAATTTTTTTAAATGAAAGATATATAAAATTTTAATATAAATTGTAGCAGGGTAACAAACAAAATTTAGAAAGTCGATTAAAAATAAAAATGTTACTAAAAATTAAAATATGTTTAAAAAAAAATAAATACACATATCAAAGTAGTATGTAATCTCACAATTTTTTATAAAAAAATTGAAATGTTTCAATATAAAATGGCATTAACATAAATTGTCACAAATCAATGAAATGCACCCTTTATATCACCAATCACTGTTTTTCCCTACTGGGGGCAGGCTAATATTTCCACAGAGTCACGCAAACGATTAAAGCACCCACAACACAAATGCAAATAAATAAAACTATGCATAAGAAGTGCACTCTATATGCATATGTATATATGTATAGCATACATATGTACACTCCATATGCCGTTAGTTGATTTGAAAAGCAAGTGAGCATATGGTATAACATACTCGTATAGAGTCGCGCTTGTGTGGGAGAAAGCATCCGCCAGATAAAAACAAAAGCGAAATCGGAGAAAAGAACAGCGCCGCCGCCGCCACAACAATGACTTCGTAGTGGAAACAAAACAATATGCAACAACAACAGCAATGCAATAACAATAACAATACGATATATCGTATATATGAGCAAATACAGTGAGCGGGTAGCGTATTAGCATTCAAATCGTTTTATATATAAACATATACGAGTATATATCATACATATGTATGTTTGTAGATGAGAAGTAAGTCGCTGTATACCGCTGCAGCGAGTCATTCACCTCACTGTCAGCACCTCAGCGATGTATAGTGGATGGAATATTGAAGGGATCAGGGTTGGAACAAAACTCCGGGAGAGACTTCAACTTAAAAGAGTTCTAGATTAGGCTTAAAAGATATCTTTAAGGAAATATCAGAGCTAATGACTCAAATATGTAAATAGTTTGAGCTAAGCCGAAATAATTGTTCGATTCGTCACTTTTAGGGTTTTAGCGAGTCGAATACAGTTGTGGTCTCTAGTGTAAGACACCAAAAGAATTCAATTATACGAAAAATATTCTAAAGCATGAATCCCGTTTAATATATTCCCGAGAACTTTTTTCCATTTTTAACACTTCATTAAAATCCTACCCCAATATGCCGCCAATATGTTGCATGCCCTAGGGCAGGCGTTAAAGCAGTGAGTGCAATGTAGCACAATTCGACCGACGTCAGCAAGCATTTTCTTTGCACTTTAATTTTCTTCGCAGACATAGAGACACACACATAAACCCATGGCGTAGAAGTAGTAAGAAATCAAAAAGAAAATCCCCCACAATGCAAGTGAGTGCCATTAGCGGAAGTGCAATGCCGCCTGCCTGCGGTTTTCGAAAGCGGGGCATGGCACGTAGGAGGACACAAGAAACCATACAACTCGTTTAAGTTTACTAGCTAGTCAGACTAAAAGTGACTGACTCACTAGCTGCTGTTGCAGCTAGAGGCATCAGTTGTTGGTATATACATATCTATATATATGTATGTGTGTAGTGTAGCAATAATTATGGTAATGGCCACAAAATGCGGCTAAGCTGCCTTGCACGAGTCTAAACAATTGTTGTTGCAAGCAACATGCGGTGTCAAAGTGCAACGTCACAATAGCTTAAATAGCTGAAGATTGTTGCATTCTTGTCAAACTATTTTTTTATCGTTTACTTATTTATTTCGTTTTCGTTTTTGTTTTATCTTTTGTTTTTTGTGTGGTTTGACCTGGAAGAAAGCGTTTCAGTGGGCAGTAGATGAACACTAAACGGCAAAAAGCTTAAAGATTGTTAAAAAATAATATAAAATATATGTTTAAAACAAGTTAGTACAAATTACAAAAAGATTACTAAGATGTGTCATGAGCAGTGTGGAGAATGATTAGTTTTTAAATTAAATGTTCTTTATTTTTGAATTTTAATCTAATTATAATATATACTGTTGACAAATTCAGCTTATGAATCCAAGTAATTCGTTATAGATAACAGCAATGTTTACCAATACAATTACAAAGTAATACAATTACTGGATTTAATTACATTTATGGAGATTTACTACATTTTAATCAAATTATAATGTATACTGTTGACAAATTCAGCTTCTAAATCCAAGTAATTCGTTATAGATTACATTAATGATTACCATTACAATTACAAAGTAATACGATTACTGGATTTAATTACTTTTATGGAGATTTACTACATTTCCGATATAGGCATTGGGAATTACATACTGAAATCAAACACACCAAAGTGATATTAGTAAATGTACTTGAAACTACTTAGAAAGTAATGATTACCTGGCTATAAATTTGTAATAACTGTGAAAAAAATCAGAATAGATGTTTTGTTTTAGCAAAATGAAGCCATAATTGAACTCAATTTATATCTAAAACTAGGTACGTAGTGAAGTTAAGTACAAGTGATAATAAATTCAACTCTGGATAAGCTATAACCTATAATTTAGATAGATTTCTTAACATTTTTTTTTATAAAAAAAGAAGATGTGAAGACTATATCTAATAATATACAAAGAGAATTCTTCACATTAGAAACAATTTGATAAATAAGTTAATCTGTATGTTATAGAAACGAATCCTATTAATTTGGATGTGCCAACAGAACACCGATGATTACTTCTTTAGGATAGACAAACTGTTAGCTGTTAACTTATTAGTTTTACAATTTTTATAACATTTCAATTAAACAAACCTTCTGCAGTATAATACACCAGAAAACCCCCACAAGTTCCAACCGCTATTGATAATCATACACTTTAATAAGCTGAAAGAAATTCTCGGCAAAACCCAAACTTAAAAAGCCCGCCATTCACTGAAATGTAATGACTTATTCAATATTTTTTTTCAAACACAATATGTACCGTGATGTAACACAATTACTAGACAGAAACTTATAGATAGTCTTCAATAAGAAATATAGTCTAAGTTTCCGTGAATAAATAAGAAAAAAACTTAAAGATTTCAGTGATTCTGTACTAAGTTACTTCTATAAGATAGGTTAATAAATTATAAATACGGAGTTGAAATGAGATGAGGTCATCTGGAAAAGTAATACATCACTACCCAGATATATTATTTTGTGGAGAAAAAAACGTAACAACTTGATAACAAGAAGGAGTAGGTAGGGAGTAACCACAGAACTGAGATTAAATACTTTTTTTTAATAATTCTGGTACTAATGGAAACACAACAACCAGAGTCGAAGCAAAGCCATCAATATAGTGAAGGAAGTGGCATTAATATATATAAAATATTCCCAAAAAAAATGTGATTTTTTAACTTCTGTCTAAATACTTTTTTGTTCGAAATATATATTCTCATTCTGACATTATTAGAATCATGACAACTAGTGTTGAAGCAAATATTTCAAAACAATGAAATAGTATTAATAATAATTTATATATTTAAAACATTTCCAAAAGAAAATTTATATTTCAAGTCTTGTCCGAAAACTTGCTTTATCTTCATCGTTTTTATTCCAAAAATATATGTATTCTCAAAACACTTACCTAAAAACACGAAACTTCGCGAAAATTCACGACTTTTTATACAAACAAACAACCAAATTCACACTAATTTCAGCAAATAATTTAAATATTTATGAGAAACACCTCTGCCGTATTGTGCAGTAAAGATGAGTTAAACTGTTCTTTTATTATACACAAACAAATCAAACACAGGCATAAATATGCAAAGACACGCACTAGTGAAAATAAACACTTTTGTCGACACTTTGTTGAGGAAGAAACTTTTTGGTGGATAATTTTTTCGCACACTAATTAGAAGCAGCAGCTGTGGCTGTCTAGTTTTTCACCAACAACAACAAGCACTAGTCATACAGAAATGCTTTACTTTAAATATTTTTAATTTTCAATACTTTTCCAACAACCAAACTCATCTTTGCAACATATTCAACACACTTTTTTAAACCCAATAGATTTTAAATTTTATCTCAAACATTTTAACGAATTGGTTTGAAAAACAAAAAATCGAAATCTTTTCAAAAACGCACCGTATCTCCGACCTTTGAGCACCGTGCTGTCCGGCGTTTTGTACGTATCTGTAACAGCTGGATGCAGCCGTCGAGTTGCTTAGTAGCCAGTGGATGCTGAATGCTGAACTACTGCTGCTAAGATCAGCACCAACGATGGAGATCAACAGCCAGTGTCGCTCTCACGCGCTCAACAGCAACAACAGAGCGACAAGTGGTGGTGAATGAAAATCACTTGAACGCTGTTGGTATGCTGTGCGCTCTTCCGGCAAAGATCGCTTCTCTTCAACAGCGTACCAGCTGCTCTTTATTCACTGCTATGAAGAAGCGGTAGGATCTTTGTGGATTTCCGCAGGATATTGTCACGGCTTCCCTGTCTTCCACAACACCTTATATAATATCACACTTGTTTTCCGTGTTTCTTGTGCTCGAAAGGGTGACAACTTTCTGACACCACGGCTACCGACTTACAATTGACCAATTTACCGCTACTGTTGTACGATTTTATAACGGTTTGTGGCTATTTTGGTGGGAGAATTGTATCCTAATATGAATAAGTAGGTGTGTGTGTGTGTCGCTACTGATAGCGATTAATAGAGCGATTAGCTAAGGCAAATTAGTGGTGTAACATAATGCTTCTATATACATAGTACTATATTGTTCAGTTCGTACGCACCAGTAGCTGCTGCAACAACAAACAAATATGCTAAAATCAACAAGTGGCAAAGTATGAGGAGGGGAGCATCGCGCGGCGGCATTTTTATTATAGTAAAAGAATAAAATTGCAAAAACAAAAATAATAAGAAAAATCAATTAATATCGCTAATTAGACTCATAAAGATTGGCACGCATACTTTCATGTTCATTTCAAATTAAAACAACAAAGGCTACTAGTATAATTAACGTAAGATATTGAAAAATAGTAAAAAATTCTAAATTTGCGAAAATGTATGTATGTATGTGTGTGCTTGGTATAACATTTTTGAGTACACAAAACCGAAATATATTCGTAAAATTATTGCAACTTGCCGATGATAAGCGTATCGCCTTTTGACGAATGACTTCATGACTTCTTATATAGTAAGTGGATTTTTATGGTAGCCGGAGAAAACAAATTCCTTTCAACTACCAAACAGTTAAACTCATATAAATAACGGGTTTCTCCATACGTTTTATACCATTTAGGCTAAGCACTATACTATTTTTTGCCAAATGAGGAGATCTTTAAATATATAAACAAACTCAAAATGGCGAATCAGTTTTTGAATAAGATTTTTCATAACTAAAATATGCTCGTGAATTTGCTGGCCTATGCTCGAATTCCATTAGTATATTTTGACAAAAAAGCAAAACATACAACTGTTATTTTTTGCCAAATGAGGAGATCTTTAAATATATAAACAAACTCAAAATGGCGAATCAGTTTTTGAATAAGATTTTTCATAACTAAAATATGCTCGTGAATTTGCTGGCCTATGCTCGAATTCCATTAGTATATTTTGACAAAAAAGCAAAACATACAACTGTTAATAAACCAAAATGTGTTCCAAGCGAGAGGGCTAAACTGAAAACTATGAGAAAACTTTTTGAATAAAATTTTGTAAAACTGTCCATTAAAGCTAATGGTTTAATAATTTTACCAGATTTTACCAGCAATATATTTTTTGAATAAAATTTCAAACCTCTTTCTGAATGAGAACTGTCACGTTTATTCACTTCCCTAGCATCAGAGCTTTTCTTAATGGAAAGCTTTTTGTTAAACTCTGGTATAAATGCTTATTATACAACTTTCCACTTCAACTTTCTATGAATAAATATAATATATTTTTTTAAATTTTCACATACATATGTATATATTTTTATTTAATTTTTTACTGAGTTTCTAAAATTGTATTATATTATTTCTATTTATATATACAGAAACACCCTTTAAACATAAAATATCTTAACAATTGAACTGAATATAGAAATATTTGTATTTTCTAACAGGTGGCAATTATAAAGTTTGAAGAGTCGAGCCAAAAATAAATATATTTAGAGAATACTGCATTTTTTGGATTTTTCTTCCGTCCAACCGATAGATTAGTCACACTGTCAACACATTAGGCGTATGTTATTCAGTAAAGCATAATCTATATTTTTATTAAATTTTAGTTTTCTTACTCTTTTGCGCACATTTTCACCCTTTTCCAAATCAAGAAATGCTCTTAAAGCTCTCTTTCCCTAATCTCTTAGCTCTCTAAGAAACATTAAGAATTTTAATCACCCTACTATAACTATCGATGGAGGATGGGATCATGTGTAGAAGTTCAAGTAAGTGAGAAAAGTTTTTGATTGTCATTCACTTGGGAGTGGCCGATTCTTCTCCACATGATTCAAGTAGATCACGACTTCCGGTTTTAGACCAAGTATCCTCTGGGTAGCTAACAAACATCCGTTTGAAGGCGAGCTAAAGTGAGAAGGCGAACCCGCTCCTGCGGTTGTGCGTAGGGTTTGGGACCCACCACATAAAAACGAAGTACCAATGAAAAATCGAAAAAATAACTATACTACATGTTAAAAAAAACGTGAATTTTTATACTCTCGCAACAAATGTTGCTAAAGAGAGTATTATAGTTTTGTTCACATAACGGTTATTTGTAACACCCAAAACTAAACGAGCTAGATATAGGGTTATATATACCAAAGTGATCAGGGTGAAGAGTGGAGTTCAAATCCGAATGTCTGTCTGTCCGTCCGTCCGTCCGTCCGTCCGTCCGCCTGTGCAAGCTGTAACTTGAGTAAAAATTAAGATATCTTGATGAAACTTGGCACACTTATTCCTTAGCACCATAGGAAGGTTGCTTTCGAAAATGAGCAAAATCGGACCACTGCCACGCCCACAAAATGGCGAAAACCGAAAACACATAAAGTGCCATAACTAAGCCATAAATAAAGCTATGGAAATAAAATTTGGTATGAAGGATCGCACTATGAAGTTGCATATTTGGATGTAATTTTTTTGGGGAAGTGGGCGTGGCCCCGCCCCCTACTAAGTTTTTTGTACATATCTCGCAAACCAATAGAGCTATATAAACCAAACTTTCTGCAGTCGTTTTTTTTAGCCACTTCCTAATACAGTCCAAAAATGAAAGAAATCGGATAATAACCACGCCCACCTCCCATACAAAAGTTAGGTTGAAAATTATTAAAAGTGGGTTAACTCACTAACGAAAAACGTCAGAAACACTAAATTTCACATAAGCAATGGCAGATAGAAGCTGCACTCAGATTTTTTTACAAAATGGAAAAAGGGGTGTGGCGTCGCCCACTTATGGGTCAAAAACTATATCTCAAGAACTACTCGACCGATTTCAATGAAACTTGGTTTGTAATAGTTTCCTTACATCCCAATGATATGTTGTGAAAATAGGCCAAATCGGTTCACAACCACGTCTAATTCCTATATACCAGAACTTTGAAGACGATCTGAATCGTTTACTTTACAATAGATAAAGTAAGTACTAGTGAAGATATCGGTGCAGAACTTTGCACAAATACTATGTTAATAGTGTGGCAGCCCCATTCTAAAAATCGCCGAAATCGGACCATAGGTTTTCAAGGCCCCATGTATCGAACATGAGGACCTCGGTGCTTCTATCCTAATATTAGGGTTTCCAACTTTCAATGGACTTTATACAATATATATGATGAATATGTGGGTCAAATTGTGTATTATATAATATAAATAAAGTTAAATAAATAAATTGCGAGAGTATAAAATGTTCGGTTACACCCGAACTTAGCCCTTCCTTACTTGTTAAATTTCCAATTGTCCAAACGTTCAATTGTCAAAATTCTTAATATATATTGATATTCTTGCCCCTGAAGTACGATAAATTCAAAACCAAACCGGTCAATAACCCGCCTACATATTCGCCCGACGTGACTCCGTGTGACTTTTCCCTATTTCCAAAAATAAAGAGAACCTTAAAGGTCCGTCGGTTTACAAGCATACGAGAAATCGCGGAAAAGCCAAAGGCTATTCCAAAAATCGAAATTGAGAACGCTGACATAAATTTAATAATATCAAATGTGGACTATTTTGAAGTAAAAATGTAATGTAGACGTATCAATAAATATTTATTTTAAAAAGGGAAAATTCCAGTTATTTTTTGACTTATCTTAAATAAAATATTTAATAACATTTTTTATTTAAACACCATATAATCATATTAATAGAGGGTTGAAATGTTTATCTAATATCAAAATATTGAAGGCATGTTTTTTATTCTAACAAGAGTTTTAAAACATTTAAAGTTATAAACGACATTTATGTATCAATCAACCCTCGTAATAATACAAATTAAAATAAATAAACACTTTTTGACTTTTATTCTCTCTCAACAAAGTTGCTAATGAGAGTATTATAGGTTTTGTTCACATAACGTTTGTTTGTAACACCTAAAACTATACGAGTTAGATATAGGGTTATATGTACCAAAGTGATCAGAGTGACAAGTAGATTTGAAATCCGGATGTTTTTTCGTCCGTCTGTGCAAGCGATAACTTGAGTAAAAATTGACATATCTTAATGAAACTTGATACGCATATTCCTTGGCACCATGAGACGGTTGGTATTGAAACCGGACCAATTCCACGCCCACAAAATGCCGAAAACCGAAAATATATAAAGTGCCATAAATAAAGCTATTAAAGTCAAATTTTGCACAAGGGATGGTACTAGGAAGGGGCATATTTGGCGGTAATTTTTTGGGGAAAGTGGGCGTGGCCCCACCCCAAATAGGTTTTTTGTATATATCTCGCAAACTAATGAAGCTATATAAACCAAACTTTCTGCAGTCGATTCTCTTACGTACCCCATCACACACCTTGAAAATAGTTGAAATCAGATAATAACCACGCTCACCTCCCATACAAAGGGTTGGTTGAAAATTACTAAAAGTGAGTTAACTCACTAACGTAAGACATCAGAAACACTAAATTTTACAGAAGAAATAGCAGAAGGGAGCTGCAGTCAGAGTTTTTTTTTTAAATGGAAAATGGGCGTGGCATCGCCTACTTATGGGTCAAAACCCCTATCTCAGGAACTACTCGACCGATTTCAATGAAATTCAGTACATAATATTTTCTTGACACCCCCATGACAAGTGTGGAAAATGGATGAAATCGTGCGCAACAACGACAACTTCCCATATAACTAAATTTTGAATTCCATCTGATTCCTTCACTTTATAAGATATACATTAGGAACCAATGAAGATAGCGAAATAAAAGTTTACACAAATACTGTGTAAGATCCGTTGCATCACTTGTGAAAAATTTGTCGAAATCGGACTATAACTTTTCAATGCCCCAGATACCGAATATGAAAAACTCAGTGCCTTAAGGTAATTTTTCACCGAAAATATCGGTAAATCTCTCAGATATCTTAATTTAATTCATCTTTTTCTTCTAATAGTGTGTCTCTGTACCAGAAATGGTTAAAATCGGGTCATAACTTCCCCTTGCTCCCATTACGTATTATAGGATTTTCAAATTACGATGACCTTAATAGCTTATAAATCGGTTAATATGTGAAATATCTTAGCCAAATTAAGTGAGCATATAATCTTGGATATAATATATGTTGATGGTGGAAATGAGTGAAATCGGTTCTGGAAGTATCTTAGCCTATTTACTATATATGAGGATTTTCGTTATTCTGTTGGACTTTATGCCGAATATATGGGTTAAATTATGTGGTAGCTTAAAAAAATATACCATTAAATTGCGAGAGTATTAAATTTTCGGTTGCAACCCAACATAGCCTTTCTTTACTTGTTAACATTTTTTGTTTTGCTAATAAATTTTGAATGTCCTTTTGGTACAACATTTTAAATAAAATTTTTCCATTTATTAAAAAATATAAAATAATTATAATCCGCCGTATTTTTAAAAGGCTTGTAATTTGAATTTATGTATATACTCCAATTTATCTAATATTATTTCATACGCGCAATGGCCAATGATTACGTGAGTTATAAGCAAATTAAAAAATGTGTAACTAAATGCATTCAACCGCAACGAACAATTAACTGTTTATTTCAATTTACAAACAAAATAAAACATAACTTAATGTCACTTCGCAAATAACTACTAAGTGAGGAACAGTGTGTAATTTTGAAAAACAAATTGACTTCAAAAATATAATATTTTATTCCTTAGTATAAAATAAGGAATAAGAAAAATTTATTTAAAAATTTGCGATTGTCTCAACTTAGAATCTTCGATCTTGATATATGAAAATTTACCTTATTCTCAACAGCATTTAAGTTAGTCTAATTATCTGTTGAGAATAAGGTAAATTTTCATATATTGAACTAAATTTTTTGGATAGCTCAGATTTTTATAATAACGAAGAAGTTAGTTCCTTTCCAATTATATCTGAATAAAGATATTATAAAAGTTGAAATTACTAATTCTCTGAATAATGGTTTCTATATTAATATGAATTATAACTCTGTTACTTGCATAGTTTTTCTTTTCATGGCATGGCCAAGCTCATAAGTTGTTTTTTCGCTACTCCACTATAGACAGTCGTTTCTTCAAATTAAAACTCTGCAATGCATTTTTTAGGTTCTACTCAAAAATTTACTTCCAAGCAACTAGAAGACTAACTGAACCTGATCGAAAAACCGTCAATGGAATCAAACTATATAAACAAGTATTAATTATTTTTCTATTAAACTAACTTTATTTCCGGTATTTACTCAAAAACAGACCACTGTGCGACATTTAATTTCACAGTAACTTACAAAGCCGCTATTTGATGTGCAGTGAACATTGAAATTTGATTGCACAAACAAATACACCAAATCGAAAGTTTTCGAAATAAATGTCAAAAATAAACAACAACAAATGGCGATTTAAACAAAAGCCAACCAACGATGATGCAACAAATCACTGAACACTATAGTGTGGGTGGCAAAAGAGTTGGTGGCGGCAAGTGAATCCGCAATTTTTCCAACAATCTAAAAACAACAATTAAAATTAATTTACAACAAAAGGAAAATAAATATTTAGAAAAAAAGCAGAAAAAAGCGGAAAAATCAACGCGAAATTAATGAAAAGAATCTAAACAAGTGCAACGTAAACATTTGAGGAGTGGCTGACTGGCTGGCTCAATTTACACGCGTACGAATAGAATAGCAGTGAATACAATTGTCGCACGTTCACCGTAATGAGCGACCCCTAATTGTGGATCTTCTTCAACGTTAGCGTTGAGTGTATGAAGATGTGTGCACAGAGCGAATTGTGGCGTTGATGAGTGAAGAAGCGGCTTTCCAGCAGTCAACAGCTTCACATGGTCAGTGCAAAAACGCGCATTCCAACGGCAGGTTTATGTAGTGCTGCATAAATTATAACGGAATAACTATAACTGGAGAAAAAATATATATAATATATAGTGATAAAAAAATAATTTGGTCTAAAAACGGAAAGAAATTAAAAAAATGAGACTCTAAAAAATAAATTCAAATAGAAAAAATCAGAATGAGAAAGCAATAGCGATAATAAGCACACTGTGTTGGTTAAACCAAAATAAAATTATATATAAAAGAATAAAATAAAAATTTATAAAATTATTTTATTCCTGAGACTTTAATTTTACTTTCTTCTTCCACTTCTACTGCTAGATTTACGTAAGATCTTAATAAAAAAAATTGTATAAGTGTGCTTGCTCTATATTATTGGCATAATCAGTTCTAGTTTTTATGAACAGATTTCGTGTCTTCTCCCTCGCAACACTTTATCATCAACCGTTGGAGTTTAAAGCAATTTTAACTGCTACTTAAGTAAATAATTATTTACTAATTGCACAGCCACCGTGGCGCTGACAACAACTATTTATGACTGCACTTGCAATAATCACATTAACCCATATCTTTAAAAAGTCATATATAATGAAGAAAAGCCAACAATTAGCGGTACTCGTAAAGATAAAAAAATGCTTACCATAGTTAATATCGCACAAAATAAAATCACAATAAAAAATATAATAAAAGTGCTGAAAAAATTAAAATTCTTCAATAAATTCCGCGTCAGTAATTTTGCTATAACAGTTAATATGAGAATTCCATAGTAGTTATGACGTTAACCTGCCTCTAATACTCACTACTGTAATACATAAACTACTCTGTCTTAGAATATATTATACATATAACATCTTCAAACAGATTAGAGAGGCTTTAGGCGTCAAATAAATAAATATTGCCTACAATTAGGCGCATATGGCTTACTTTTAGCTTAAAAACTCTCCTATGAGCATGAGCAACACATGATCAAGCTTTACGATCAAATAATTATATGATTTTGGATGAGTTTATATTCTTCTATCTGGTAAATTAAGGCTTAAACTGAATATATGTTGCCTACAATTAGGCGCATTTCACATATTTTTAGTACAGATACCTTTAAACATGTTGAGATGATCAAGCCTTTCGAAGATAGAAAAGATAATTAAACATAATTATGCATATTATTTTAGAATTTCTAAAGTACTATTTTTCAAAAGTATATTAATATCAATATTCCAATGGGATTCCTCACGTCAAAAATATCCCAAAAAGTACAAAACTTATATGGACTGTAAAAATATATATACGAGTACATAACTCTATAAAAACAACAATATCGCAGCAAATACTAGTTATAAACAAATCAATAGTATAATACACTAATTTTACGCTCATAAAAAATTAAGGAACAACGTGTATGAAAGAGAAATGTGGATTTCAGCAATGTTATATGTCGGCGTTTTATCACTTCAGATATCGAAATTTTTAGATAATTGTTGCTATTTTTTTATTACAATCACCAAATGGCATATTACAAACGACAATAGCGTAAATATGCCGACGAAGCCTATATAGCACATACGTGTCTACATAAAAATTTATGATCATTCGTACATGTGTTATTTTTGCATAGCATTTTATTATTTGAGCTTAGTGCCAACGAATCAAAACTTCAATTCGACGTGAAAGTCGGTGGTTGAAAGACGTTAACTAGTGAAGCCGCAAAATCAAAACACGAGCGACGCGGAAGTGAAAAGTGCCAAAAATTCGATCTCGAAAGTTTTACAAAACCTGTAGATCGTACAGGATCTCAGGTCATTTGTGTGTTGAATAGTTAATATTCGCAAAACAAATGGAAAATCCGAGTAACTTGTGAACAAGGATAACGATAAATGTTGCAAATTTTGTAAATTATTAAAGTTAAAGAATCTCTAAGGATTATTTGTGTTGAAAAGTTGAGCTAATCTTTGTGAAATTACTAAAACGAAATTTACCAAATTTGTGTGATTTTGTGAAGTGTAAGGAGAAATTTGTTGTTGCCGGTAAAATTTTTGGAATTTGAAAGCCAAGATGGGTGTAAGTATAATTTTTGAAAATCTAAAGTTTCTGTGTTGTAAAAGGTCTTTGATGATATTTTTATTCTTTTTGCGGTTTTTCAAAATTTTAAAAAGATTTTGAGAAATTTTTAATAATACTGAAAATGCCACACATTTTATTGATTCCTCAATTTAATAAATTAGTGATTTATGTATCAATAACTGAAGATATTTAGTGTACCGATTTCATCCTAATCTTCCTCTGAAATCAATTCAAGTCCAAAATCTGTTCATTGATTACATAGTCCTTTTAAAGACAATCGTCTGAGCCTTTCTAAAGAAATCGAAAGGCTTAAAATTATCACTGACTTCCACGGCTGATAGATCATTACCTTAATTGGTACACTGTTACTTAATTTTTCTAATGTAATTTCAAGAAATCTTAGTAGACAAAGAAATTACATTTTGATTACTTCAAATTGTAATTACAGTAACTGAAATTCTTTACATTTTTATTGTTAAGCGTAATCATAAAATATCTATAACTACCGCATATGTAATATTGAATTGAGCAATACCATTTTTAAGTGTAATTATAATTGCAGTAATTGTAATCATTACCTACAAAAATTTACAAAAAAAATTTGTTGATTTTATAATTTTAATTTTGCAATGGTGATCATGAAATTACTCAATTATACTCGTAATTATTTTTAATGGTAATGCTACAACTTTTGATTACAATTAATGTAATATTTAGCTTTATATCATTAAAAATACAATAATGTATTGTGTAATGTAATGTATTTACAAAAATAATAATAAAACTCATAGTAATCATAGTTCAAATTACATTGTAATCTGAAGTGACCAGCTCTGATTGCAACGAATCTTTTCACTTTAGTCCATCAAGTATCGTAAATTTGAGTCCATTTGACAGTCAGAAATGACATATTTACATAGTAAATGCATTTGATATCATAAATAAAGCAATTACTTTTTATTTATACAATAATCATATGACAATTATTTTATCTGTAATTTAAACGAAAATTAAACTTGTGACAGTATGTACGTCTAGAATTACACATCTAAACATTTGTGATATCAAAATTGCAATGCAAGACTATTTTATTACTATTTATGACATTCATTTAAAAATAATGTCAACACTTGAAGATTACGAACAATTCTGAGTCACTCATAGTTGCATGCGAACATTTTTTTTTGAGTATTATTTTCGTTAGTAGTAATTCAATGCGTAGTGGTTCAGAAATAATTAATTTTTTATTATTCATTCAAATGTATTTTGTAGTTTAATAGTATGATTTTTCTAGAAAGATATATTTAAAATATCTAAAAAGTAATTAGAGTAATGTCATCAATTAAAGTATTCGATTATAATTAGTTTATGAGAATTCAAATATTTCATCGATTATTTGTGCGCTTCATTGAACAGTTTCCAAATAATGCCACAGACCACCAATGAAAGCCATTGACCATTTAATGTATTTGTAAATACCCGCTATGATTACTGACTTCATATTAAAAAAAAAAACAAAAAAAAAATGTATATACGTTTCGACAATAAACTTTCATTGAAACAATTGCCAATATTTTTATAACCATTGGCGACAACATTTACACGCGCGAGTACAAGTAAATTTGGTAAAATTGTCAAGATCAAAGAAAATAGCTCATAAATATGCTTCGAGTTTGCTTAGAGACACGCTTCCGTGAATCATTATTAGTATTTATTTATAATACTTTTACTTATCGTTTGTCGCCACACATTTGTCCGCATAATATAAATATTGCACGCGTTTGAACACGTTGCTGTCACCCATTGTTGTTGACCGTTGATTAGATTAGCAAGCAATTAATTAATCATTTAAACGATTAATTGCTTTAATTGCTAATTAACATTTATTATTATTGTTGTTGTTGCTGTGTTTTGAGTGCTTAGCAGTTCTTTTAATTCTGACCACTGATTCTAGCTATATTTAACAACATAGATACATGCGCTCTCATTATATACTGTAAATAAAGATGTATGTATAGGCTTAGGATAATCAGCTAATCTGAAATGAAAACGTGTAATCAATTCGACAGTATTTCCATTATGTTTACAGTATTATCAGCTGTGAATTATTGTGAAAGGTTATGTACCGTCATTTCTATAGCAATATTTTTAAAGGAACTCACAATTTGAACAGCCAAATTTTGTGATATGATTGTAGGAGTTTGAAAACATATTTGATAGAACATTCGCCTAAATGTAGACAAACTATTATTAACTATTTTAATAACATTTTGCCTCCATTTAGGCCCTTCTATAAGAAGAAGAGTGTCAGAGTGTCAAACAGAAGAAGAGTACAAAAATTGAGAGAATTCACTACCAAATTACTACTACATATTCACTATCCCACCATTTTCTTATAAACTTCATTCCAACCTTAAAATTTCGTAATAAGAAAGCAATTTGTACAATTCTCTTTCTATCTAACGAATTCCAGTTCAAATCCAAATACCACATCGATGTCGATTTTGAGGTACCGAAAAAACTCAATTGGTATTATGCGCCACTTTTCACCGCTTTCTGGTTGATACTCTACTTGGCCATAGTGCTCACACAAGTTGTACGTCTACCCACACCGCTTATGCTGAATGATGAGGCCGCACATCCCGATTCCTATATAGCCGAACGTGCTGAACAAATTCTAGTCAAGCTAGGCCGTCTCGGACCTAAGGTGGTAGGCAGTGAAGCGAATGAGGTAAAAGCCGTCGAGCTATTGGTCGGCGAAATCAATAAGGTTAAGGCACAAATGAGCGATTACTTCGAACTTGAAATCGATGTACAAGTCGTGACCGGTTCATATGTACATTGGACCATGGTGAATATGTATCAGGGTGTACAAAATGTGGTGGCCAAATTAAGCGCGAAAAACAATACAAGCGAAAATTATGTACTCATAAATTCGCACTTTGACAGCGTGCCTGATAGTCCGGGTGCTGGTGATGATAATTCGATGGTGACAACAATGCTGGAGGTGTTGCGAGTTATCGCCAAATCAGATGGACCACTTAAACATCCAATTGTATTCCTCTTCAACGGTGCTGAAGAGAATCCACTGCAGGCATCACACGGTTTTATAACACAACATAAATGGGCCAAGAATTGCAAGTGAGTTGGATGAGTTTGACAAAAAATATTAGTATTAATGTCTAATCACACATTTTCACCTTAGAGCCTTAATAAATTTGGATGCTGCTGGTTCAGGAGGCCGCGAATTGCTCTTCCAGTCCGGACCTGGTAATCCATGGCTCATGAACTATTATCGTCGAGTGCCACATCCTTTTGCCAACACCTTGGGCGAGGAACTGTTTCAGAATGACTTTATACCATCCGACACAGATTTTCGTATTTTCCGTGATTATGGCGGTGTACCAGGTAAGTTTTAAAGATAACGCTCTAACCACTGAGTTACATATCTAATTTTTTCTTAATTATTTAGGTTTGGATATGGCTTATACCTACAATGGTTATGTCTATCACACGGAGTTTGATCGCTTCAACATCCTGCCGAAGGGTTCTCTACAAAATACCGGCGATAATGTCTTACACTTGGCCAGATCTATAGCTAACGCACCGGAAATGGAAAATCCAACAGTAAGTCGAAGCAAATCCAATTGTTAAAATTTATGCTATCTCTATATAAAATTTTTTTCTTGTCTCTCTCTCTCTCATTTAGGTCAATGCTGCTGGACATGTTATTTTCTACGATTTCCTCGGTTGGTTCATACTCTTCTACTCGCTAAACACCAGCATCATCGTGAACAGTGTGGTCTGTGCGATAGCTGTTTGTGCCATAGGTGTCTCGCTCTTCTTCATGTCAGCACGTTCGGGTCTTGGCTGGTTGGCGATTATACGCCGCTATGCACTCGCATTTGCCATACAACTACTTTCACTCTCAGTGGGTGCAGCTATTGCCGTAATTATTGCATTATTTATGGATGGCGTTGGACGCTCTATGACGTGGTTTAGTCAAACATGGTTAATTTGTGGTCTCTACTTTTGTCCAATATTTTTCTGCATGGGCTTCTTTCCGGCATTGTTCTTGGAGCGTACAAAAAAGGTGAGATCTACAAGTTTTGTGTGTTTGAGGTTATAACCAACATTTCTTTGTTTTTTTGTTTTTAAGGATCTCTTGAGTTTGGGCTTCCGTATTCAACTTTTCATGCATTCACACTGTCTATTGCTAATTTTGCTAACGATCTTCCTTACCGCATTCAATGTGCGTTCGGCTTTCATGTTTATGCTTGCTGTGCTATTTGACATCGCAGCTCTGATCATTAACCTAATTACAAAATGGCATCGTAAAGGTAAGTAAATCAGATTATAAATATGGACCAAAACCGTAGATGTTCCTCGGTTACTCAAACTCTCAAAAAGCAATTCCACTCAACATAAAATCAATTGAATTCCTCTTTGACTTTCTTTTTTTTCTCCACTCATTTCTAAGGCAAATATTCGAGTGAACCCGATTCCTCTGGTAGGAAACTTAGGTCGAATATTTAGAAAGAAAACTATAAATAAATTTTTAGATCGGTATATCAACTATGACTTCGTAAAATATAGTTCCTAACGATCTGTAGATCATAGAAAAGTCTCCACTGCCACATTAACTTAAACTCTCTCAACCGACCAGCATTGGTTGGTTTAGAAGCTTCAATAATGACTGCTGAAGACTACAAAGAATTTTAATGATCTCGTCTATAAGTTATCCCAATAAAAATTCACTGAGAAGTAATATTCATTTTTACAAAGGATTATTCATATCTGTTCGTGAACAGAAAATAATCATATTTTTTACTTTTGAGTTTTTGAGAGTAACTTTGAGAGAATATTGTGCATCTCTCACTTGTCCGAATACTTCCTACATGTCGGATCTAGTTCATGAAGGTTGTCAAATTTACTGATAACTATTTAATGAATGAAGAAGTACGGTAGAAGAAATTGCTTTCCTAGTTGGAGGCAGTAATGAAGATAAAACCTTATTGAGAGATTTTTTAATAACTGTTGCTCCAACTTATTAAGATTGACTTTAATTGAATAATTGTTTTTAAATATTTAAAATTATGTTCTAAAAATATCCTAATTTTTCTTAAATTATTACACAGCTTATTGGTTCGCCATTGCCGTGATGATTTGCCAAGTCTTGCCGTTCATATACTATACCTCAACAGCACATGAAATTTACTTTACGATGATACCGATGATGGGACGTTCAGGTTCAGCTTCTAACCCGGATATTATTATTGCTGCTATAGCAGTCTTCTTTGGATGCCTATTCGCTGGATTCATAGTAAGTCTTATACTTAGTTCTTCAAAGATTTTTTATTTTTAAATAAGAATCAAATTTTAGATGCCACTCTATATGTTCTTCCGCAAAACGCGTACGATCATGCTTTGTTTCTTGGGCGTCACAGTAGTCTTCATAATACTAGCGGTCACACCAGTTGGTTTTCCATATACACCGAAGGTCGCGGTGCAACGTTATTCGCTACTCGTGAGTACAACTTGATTTTTAAGAAGCTGTTATTATATTTATAAGATATTGTAATCACTTAATGACAGCATGCGAAACGTGTACTACATAATGCCGATGGCAGTGAACGCCTCAATGAATCGGGCGTTTATATATATTCGCAGGACAGACGTACACACATGGCGGATGGTAAGTTCTTTGATTGAATTTATTTAATTATTTTGAAGAATTTTTTTCACTAAAAATATTACAGACAACATAAAAAGTATTGGCGTAAAACATAAAGTCAGTGACATCTGTAATGATGAGCTCTACTGTGGCCTCCCCATATACAATCATCGTTGGCACAAGGCGAAGTTAGTAGCATGCGTTAAACTCACTCGCATATTTCTACTATTTTAATATTTTTTTCCCCAGAGAACACAGCTTTTGGATACCCACCGATGAGGAGCCCAATATACCTGGCGAAAACCCTAAACTAACGCTGACAGCCAAAACTGATGGGGACACAGCCAATACAAGCCGTTATAGCTTTACGCTCACCGGTCCCGATCACATGACAATATTTATTGGCCCAAAAGCACCAGCTAAAATTGTTAAATGGTCTTTCAACGATACAATGATACGTGATAATTGGGAACCACCCTACTTCATCTACTACTCATATGGCAAAGATAACAGTCCATTAGATTTCTACATTGATTTGGAGGTAATCGCACTTATCTTTAATTGAGTGTTTTCAATTAAATTAAATTTTTTATTTTTTTATTTATTTGCATACTTGTAGACTACAAGCGTTAACGCGAACACACCAAATTTGGAAATCGGCATAGGTGGCCATTATATACATCAGACACGCATACGTACCGATGGTTATGAAAAGTTCGTGCAAAGCTTCCCGAATTATGCTTATGTATCAGACTGGCCGGCTTTCTATGAAAGTTGGCTATTTTAAAATGTGAAAAACTGAAAAAAGCTTTTGAAAAGTCATGCTTCAAATATGCTAATCAATGTATATGTATGTTGAACATTATTGTTGTTGCACCGAAAAGCATTTGTAAAGATACTCGTAATTTATGTATAGTTATTAACAAGTTTTACTAAATAAAATTAAGAAAAAAACGATACTAGAATTATTTAAAAAAATCGAGTTAAGTTGTTTCATTTATCAATATAATATATAATTGGTTGAGATATACATTTCTGTGACCTTAAAGAAAATCAATTCCCTTGAGAACGAAGAAATATTGCTTTGGCACATTTTTGACAGATTGAGTGGTTTTCAATAATATCGAAGTGCGAAATTTCAACTGCAGTTGAGTTAAGTTGTGAGATGTATTAGAAGCTTAAATATCTTCATCAAGCATACACGATTTTAAACTAAGTTGACTCCCCCAAACACTCAATTAAAATCTTTTCGATAGCTTGAGTTGTCATCGTCAACCAAATTTCAACTGAATTTGAGTTGTGTTGTAAACCCCATTATGAACATAGATACCTTCATTAAGCATACGCGATTTGAAACTAAGTTGAGTCTCCCAAATACATAATTTAAACATTTTTGACCAGTTGAGTTGTATTCGCCTGCCAAATTTCAACTAAAGTGAAGTTGAGTTGTAAGTCATTTACGTATACATGTTTGCATTCAACTGATATCAGCAAGCAGTCTATATTTGCTCTTACTTACATTATTGTCTTCACATCGCTCTCTCAAGAGCGTAAACAACGAAAGTGCTGCTAAAGTTAACGGGTCGTAAGAGTGTATAAATATTGTATGAGTAGTTTCATTCATTAAAACTTGAAACAACTGATCTTGCAAAACATTTGCTGCTACATACCATATACATATATTACTATAATTAGCAACAGTGCGAAAATCTGTAGTGCCATTTCAAAACAAGCTAATCTCACTCAGGTGACAACGTAAAAGTGTATAGTTAACGGTACTTGAGCGTTATCACACAAGTGTTTTGATAATGTTTTACTTCCAAATTCACTATCGCCATGATTAATAAGACAAGTACTTTGGATTTCATACTTAATCAATTAATAATTCGTACAACTCGTGATTTCGAGCGTTTCTTTCCCGTATCGCTGCAAATTTTTAGTAGCAATCTCAAGTAAAAACCCATATGGGGGAACATTTCCATTCATTATAACTTTTATTTCGCCGTTAGTGCCGGTATGAAGTAGTTCATTTTTAGTGAGGAAGCGAAACGGAAAGACAAACGAGTGTTGTTATTAAATATTGTTAAATGGTATACATAGTATAGATATATATACAGAATATTTGTGTTGTGATTCGAAAAAAAGTAAAATTGGTTTAATAAAATATTAAAAAATTAAGGAGAACAAATTACAGTAACAATAAAACTACAACGATATTTTAGCTAAGTGAACATTTTAACAATCTGTAAAAAATTAAGTTAATAGTATCCAATAAAAAACAACTGCAGAAAATATCTAACAACAAAAACAAACTTCCCTTTAATCTAAAATAAAAAAATTGCAAACACATGGTTTAATCAAATGATATGAAATAAAGTGACGGCATGTACAGTGGGATGGGTGTGTGAAAAAAAGTTTCAATTGTGAATAAAATATTTTTTTTAAAGAATGACTGAAAAATAACTTCAAAACGGAACACTTAAGTCTCTTTAAGTTCAATAATTATTTGGTGCTGCGTATAACTCCGAATACCATAATACGAGGGCTACTATATATATTTCGGGCCTAATTATGAAAATAGGAATATTTATCAATCAAAAAGGTTTTATTGTTTTTCAAAATATTCTCCATCAAGATTTATACACTCAAACCAATTTTCGAAGCACTTTTTTTAGCCTTTTTTTGAGCGATTGTCAAATTGAGCGGGATCCAACGAGAACAAACCTTTTTTACGGCCAGGTGATCATGCAATATCGAATGTATGCTGGTGGGAGAAATGCATAGGCATGCCTCTATCTGAAGGTATGTTACATGACGGTCTTGCATTATCAGTTCACGTACGGCATCGATGTTTTCTGGCACAGCGGCTGTTTTTGGACGACCTTCACGGAATTCGTCTTTGAGCGAGCGTCGGCCACGATTGAATTCGTTGTACCAGTTTTTCACAGTGCTATAGGATGGTGCTTCATAGCCATACAAAGATTCTAGTTCATCGATGCACTCTTGTCGCGATAATCCACGTCGAAATTTGTGAAAAATGATCGCACGAAAACGTTCACGAGTTAATTCAATTTTTTGGCCGAGATGAATTTTTTAATTCCTGTAAATAAAACAATTCACTATTAAATGACAAAACGTTCTGAGCGATGTTATGCTAAATGCTAAAATGTCAAACTTTCCAATGGAAATGTCAGATTGCACCTGGCATCACTTAGTGCTGCCTAGGCCAGAAATATATATAGCAGCCCTCGTACTTTCTAGTTGGGCAAGATGAGATATTAACCATCCTCATTCAAAGGTTATGTTGAAAACGATCAAAAGTGCAAAAACTCGTCTGAGTTACTACATAAGAAAAATGGACACTTATCATACAGCAGCAACTATTCCACCGATTTTACACCATTGACCACCAATATCTGTGAAATATATTAATGAAACTTAGTGGAAAGATCTACTTTTATACTAGCTTCACCTCAACTACTTAATTTTCGTTATTCTAGGTCTTTGTTTGCCGAATACATCTACCATATCAAATATAAAAAAATATATAAAAGTGACCAATGAACAAGTAAAGTGATTGAGTGGGATATTTGGAAACCTCTTCAGATAAATACAACAATTACGAGATAGCAAAAATGCTTGTACGTAAATTTAGTTAATTTATTTTATTTTTGAATTTTATGTAAATAAAATATTATTGAATTTTCTTTCGTGTGTTCAAAAATAACGGGAATTTTCATGTTTTTTTAATATTTATTCATTTGTCTACATTAATGTTCTCGCCTTCAAAGTAGTCCTCATTCCATATATCAGCGTTGCTTCGAATCGTCGAAACACTTCTCGAACTCGGTTTTGGGAATATCCTTAGGTCTTACAACGGTCAACGAAGTGAGAGCTTTTAACAAACGAAAGTCGCCAAGCTCATAAAAAAACGTCTAACGCTACTACAGAAAAAGTCAGGAATGTATTCTGTCGTACTTCAGGGTCATATTGTTATTAAACAAGTAAGGAAAGGCTAAGTTCGGGTGCAACCGAACATTTTATACTCTCGCAATTTATTGAAGAAATTTAACCAATACATATATGCGGAATAAAGCTCACCGTATTTTTGAAAAACCTATAATTAGGTATATGGGAGCTAGGAGAAGATACTTTTGAAAAACCTACAATGAGGTATATGGAAATGTTATGACCCGATTTTAATAATTTTTGGAACAGAGACACACTATTAGAAGAAAACAATTTCCTCTGAATTAAATTGAGATATCTGAGATATTTACCCATATTCTCGGTTAAAATTTATTCTTAGGCGCTGAGTTCAACATGTTGAATATCTGGGGCCTTTAAAAGTTATGGTCCGTTTTCGACAATTTTTTCACAAGTGAAGCCAGAGATGATATGCATTAATTGAGTAAAGTTTTATTCCGTTATCTTCATTGGTTCCTCATGTTAACATTATAAAGTGAAGGAATAAGATGGATTTCAAAATTGAGTTATAAGGAAAGTAGTAGTGGTTGTGAACCGATTTCGCCCACTTTTTGTCCGTGTTATCAGGGTGTCAAGAAAATATTATATACCGAATTTCATTCGAATCGGTCTAGTAGTTCCTGAGATATGGTTTTTGACCCATAAGTGGGCGATACCACGCCCATTTTCCATTTTGTAAAAAAAACTGAGTACAGCTCCCTTCTGCTATTATTTCCGTTTTAGTGTTTCTGACGTTTTTCGTTCGTTAGTTAACCCACTTTTAGTAATTTTCAACCTAACCTTTGTATGGGAGGTGGGCGTGTTTATTATCCGATTTCAACTATTTTCATGGTGTGTGGTGGGGTATGTAAGAGAACCGACTGCAGAAAGTTTGGTTTATATAGATTTATTAGTTTGCGAGTTAAATACAAATAACCGATAACGATTTGTGGGCAGGGCCACGCCCACTTCCCCAAAAAAATTACATCCAAATATGCCCCTTCCTAGTGCGACACCTTATTCCAAATTTTACTTTTATATCTTCATTTATGGCTTAGTTATGACACTTTATGTGCTTTTGGTTTTCGCCATTTTGTGGGCGTGGCAATGGTCCGATTCTGCCCATTTTCGAACTTGATCTTCTTATGGTGCCAAGGAATATTTGTGCCAAGTTTCGTCAAGATATCTTAATTTTTACTCAAGTTACAGCTTGCACAGACGGACAGACGGACAGACGGACGGACGGACAGACCTCCGGATTTCAAATCTACTCGTCACCCTGATCACTTTCATATATATGACTCTATATCTAACTCTTTTAGTTTTTTTAGGTGTTACAAACAACCGTTATGTGAACAAAACTATAATACTCTCTTTAGCAACTTTTGTTGCGAGAGTATAAAAATATCAAAAATCGGACTTTATAAACCCGCGAAATTTTAAAATTGCCGTTATTTTTTGAACACTAATTCATATTCATCTTCATCTTAACATGGATTGGATTTGGAAGAGAAATTGGCGTCACCAATACGTATGAAACCTCTCTTGAATGAACACTATCTTCGAGCGATTGTTGTCCGTCTAAGAGACGGTCATTTGTTCTAAACAATTTAACTTGGTGCATGAAAAAATGTCCGCTCAAGGGAGGAGTACGTTAGGAGAGGTTTCTCTGTACATCGATTTAAAGAATTGTTAACGAAATATGGTATGGAAATTCGATTGGTTCCATAACATAGATAGTTAGCCATGTAAGAATGCATACAAAATGCAGTTCTCTCTTCATCCGCTACAAACAATAACTGAAACCTGCCACATTATAACTTCTGATTGTTATTTTAGTGGCAAAAAACCTACTCCAAATCATTTTCAGTAATATTATTGTTTTGATAGTCCTTGGTCAGATTTATATCCGGCTTTATACAAGTTACGTTCACTCGACAGTCGTGAGACCAACAACTCTGGTCAGACTATAGCAAAATAGCTGCAATATAATATTACCCTAAAGCATGTCGTTACCACCATAAACGTCATACAACTCACCAACTCAACACTCTACAAATTTCTAAAAAACCATTTTCTTACATTTCATTAACTTACTTAGCGCTCGCGTAATAAAAAACTCAGCTGGTATTATGCGGTTTGCTTCACCGCATTCTGGATAATACTCTATGTGGCAATAGTGGTGCAGCAAGTGAACCATCTACCCACACCACTCACATATAAGGATGCGGCAACACACACGGATGAGTTCATTGCCGAACGTGCTGAGCATTTCCTTTTAAAACTCAGTAATCTCGGTCCCAAAGTACTCGGTAGTGAGGCGAATGAAGTGAAAGCGGTGCAATTAATAATGGATGAAATTAGTGCGATCCAAAAGCAAAAAAGTGATTACTTTGATATTGAAGTGGATAAGCAAGTGGTCTCCGGACAATACTCAGTCACACGTCTATATCAGGGCGTACAAAATGTCATAGTCAAATTGAGTGCCAAAACCAGTACGAGTTCAAACTATTTACTCATAAATGCACATTTTGACAGCGTGCCGACGAGTCCCGGTGCTAGTGATGATGGCGCAATGGTAGCCGTAATGTTGGAGGCTCTGCGCGTACTGGCAATATCTAAAGGACCGCTTGAACATCCTATAGTGTTTCTATTCAATGGCGCTGAGGAGGATGGACTCTTTGGATCGCACGGTTTTGTTAGCCAACACAAGTGGGCGAAGAACTGCAAGTACGACTTATTTTTGAACAAGAATTAATTTGAAAATCCTTAAACATTTTTCAATTAATGTTTCATTTTTTCAAGAGTCGTAATCAACTTGGACGCCGCTGGTTCGGGTGGTCGTGAACTACTCTTTCGTTCGGCTGCCAATAGTCCCTGGCTCATCAACTACTACAGTCGTGTGCCACATCCATTCGCCAATGTTGTGGCTGAGGAACTCTTTCAGTACAATTTAATACCATCTGACACGGATTTTCGAGTTTTTCGAAACTACGCCGGTATGCAGGGTAGGTGTTCTGGCAAGTTAAATATTTATATTCAAAATAAGTAATTTTTTGTTTATTCACACAGGTCTTGATTTGGCTTATGTTTATAACGGTTATGTTTATCATACGGAATTCGATAGCTTCAGCGTTTTTCCAAAAGCATCTCTACAAAATACCGGCGATAATGTGCTCAGTTTGGCACAAGCTATCGGTAATGCGCCCGAAATGAGAAAGGCAATGGTAAGGAATCAGTTGTTGCTTTAAGAGCTGTGCGAAAAACTTAATCTATCTAACTAATCTACTCAGGGTTATAGCACTTAATACATAAATTTGTTTCCTAAATGGGTTAGGTGTGTTTCAATGGTTCAAAAACACAAATTTTCCTATTTTTTAATATACAAAATTATATATTTTATTTAAGCAATTCAGCATATCCAAAATGCATATGTAAGCAGTATTTTGGGAATTTTTTATTTAAGAAAACCGAAAACTGAGCCCTTGGTACCTCACCTCCCTTGACGTCTTAAAAAATGCTCTTGTCGTGGACAGTATAACTCAGTATTGGTTCAAAATCAAAGTCGCTTCATAGCTTTTCGAGAAATCGTGTTTAAAGTTAAAAAAAAAAATGATGTGGGCTCTTGGACCAAACTACTAATGGGTCGAACTCTTAGAATTGTATTCAAATCGATTTTAGGAAATTTTTGGAGAATATTGTAAACATATTGCACTATTTAATAAAACCAAAAAGATCGGCTTTTCTTTGATTTCCAAACCCACCTAACCCCTTAAGCTTAAGGAGTCGAAAAAATAATATCGTTCTGTTTAGACATTATTTGTTATAAATACTACTCTAGCAAGCATTATTATTAATATTCTGAATCTCTTCCTTCCACAGTCCAATAATGACCAACCTGAGTATCTAATTTTCTACGATTTCCTCGGCTGGTTTATGCTCTCTTACACGCTGCAGACCAGCATTATCATCAATATGGTTGTCTGCGCGGCCGCCTTGATTGCGATCACAATTTCACTCTACTTTATGTCGAAGAAATCACATTTAAGTTGGCTACCCTTCATGATACACTGTCTACTAACACTGATCATACAAATAATCTCAGTCGCTTTGGCTGCTGGCATACCGTTATTTATAGCATACTTCATGGATGTTATCGGGAGTTCCATGTCGTGGTTCTCTGAGAATTGGTTGATATGCGGTCTTTACTTTTGTCCAGTATTTTTCGCTTTGGGCATTTTACCCGCCGTCTTTCTGGAATGCACTAAGAAGGTGAGTTATTAATGGTTCAGATTTTCGTTACAATTTTTTTATTACTTTTTCTCTCTCTCTCTCTTTCTTTGCTAGCAATTACTTGGCTTGAATTTTCGCATACAATTATTTATGCACTCACACTGTCTCCTACTAATCATTTTAACGATCGCTTTAACTTGTTTAGGCATACGTTCGGCCTATATGTTCATGTTGCCCGTATTGTTTTATGCCGGAGCATTGATTATAAATTTATTAACACAATTGCATAATATTAGTAAGTAGTGTTAGTTATTGATACCATATACATTTCATATATTTATTTATACCAATGTCTCACAGATCATTGGTTTGCCATACCAATCGTAATCAGTCAAATAATGCCGTTCATATATATCACATATGTTGCGGAGTATTTATATTTCATATTAATACCGGTGACTGGACGCAGTGGCAGCTCGTCAAATCCAGATTTACTAATCTCTTTAGTTGCCATAATAATGAGTGTACTAAGCAGTGGATTTTTGGTGAGTCAAATATTATAAGTTCATAACTTTTATTATTATTCTCTCAATTTTTCCAGATTCCATTATATTTTTTGTTCCGCAAAACACGTACCATAATCTCATGCTTCTTGGCTGTCACTGTAATTTTCATTATATTGGCTTCTACACCGATAGGTGCACCCTATACCGCACAATTGGCGCCACAACGTTATTCAATACAGGTAAATCTTAGCAATCGATTGGAAATATAAATTAAATAAACCAATTTGTTCCATTTAATTTATCCACCAGCATACGAATCACGTACAACATAAACTCGATGGCAGTATGGGCTTCAATGAGTCGGCGATATATCTCTATCAACAAGATCGTCACATTGATACGGCGGAGGGTAAGCGACTTCGGAAGGAAGAAAAATTTATATCCGTCTATTAACACAAACAAAAATCCATTTTCAGATGTAATAAATCGCTTCGAAGCCATCTATGAAACCAGCGTTGTCTGCAACGATCCAACGACTTGTCGACAAAATCGACCCAGGTTGGTTAAAACGAATGTATGTGATCTATAATTTTAACATAATTTATTTATTTCAGCGTTTTCTATTCACCACGTAGTATGTGGCTACCCGTGAATCAGGCACCCATTGTACCCAGTGAGAAACCTGTGCTAACAATAACTTCTTCTTCGTTACTGGATGGCACACAAACGCGTCGTTACAATTATACATTAACCGGTCCAGATCACATGTCGATTATTATTGAACCAAAAGCGTCGGCAAAAATCGTAAATTGGTCCTTTGATAAAGCATTGTTGACTAGACCAAGAAAAAATTACGCAATCATATTCTCATATGGTGTAGATAGCAAAGCGTTTGAGTTCTTCGTAGATTTAGAGGTATGTTATTTGAACACAAGTAAAAACCGCAAAACTCGATTAAAAAAAAAATGAGGATAAATCTTACAGTTTTAATTTTTGATAACTCAAATCAGTTAGTTCGTAAGCCCTGCTCAAACGTATATATTCAGTTCTGCTTGGCGTTTATTTCTTGTGTCTTCGTAATTAAAAAAAAATGTCATTTTTTAATTTTCCAATTTCAGAACACTACCAATAATGGTACCACTGGGAATTTAGAGATTGGCATTGCCGGTAATTGGATACATCAGACAATTCAACGCGCTAAGATTTATGATGAATTCCTAAAGAGTTTTCCGAAATATGTTACGTTCCAAAGCTGGATTGCCAGCTATGAAACTTGGTTATTTTAATGTGGGACTATATTTGTAATGATTAAATTGTAATAAATGTTATAAAAATTGAAAATAATATCGAAGGCAATAAGTTGAGCTTGTCTTAAGGGACTTTACCAATGTAACCCAAAGAAAAGTTAGTTGATTTTCGTGAATTTTTTAAAGAAAGTACTCGATCGATTGTTTCGATGTTTTTTGGGCACAATAAGGTATATTTATATTAGGTATCTGCTATATTTCAAGATTTTTTTTTTACAAAAATATTGAAAAATAATGGAGTTATGTGCCTTCGGAGGTGCTAAAAAAAAGTTCCCCAACTGCTGAGATAATCCCGCTTGCAAGAGTAGCTGAAACGAAAAAAATTAAAGTTGAAGGTATTTCTTATATAATGACCTACGACTTTTGAAAAATTTATTTTTTTTATGAAAAAAATTGTCGTTCGTAGGTCTTTGTTTAATAAATATATTCAAGAATACTCAGTTTCATTTTGAAGTCAATTGAAAGTATAAACTATCGAATAACCAAAACGGAACAAAAATCAATTTTTTTGAAAGAGTCACACTGGTATAGACCCAGTATTCTTCTTTGAAACAGTTATCTTCTTTGAAAGAGTATTGTTCTTTGAAACAGTATTCTTCTTTGAAAGAGTATTCTTCTTTGAAAGAGATTCTTCTTTGAAACAGTATTGTTCTTTGAAAGAGATTCTTCTTTGAAGCAGTTATCTTCTTTGAAAGAGTATTGTTCTTTGAAACAGTATTCTTCTTTGAAAGAGATTCTTCTTTGAAACAGTATTGTTCTTTGAAACAGTTGTTTGAAAGAGTATTCTTCTTTGAAACAGTATTGTTCTTTGAAAGAGTATTCTTCTCTGAAACAGTATTCTTCTTTGAAAGAGTATTCTTCTCTTAAAGAGTATTCTTCTTTGAAACAGTATTATTCTTTGAAACAGTTATCTTCTTTGAAACAGTTTTCATCTTTAAAACAGTATTCTTCTTCGAAACATAATTCTTCTTTGAAACAGATGTCTTCTTTGAAACATAATTCTTCTTTGAAACAGTTATGAAGCAATTTTCTTCTTTGAAACAGCTTTCTTATTGCGTTAGATTTTTTATTTGAAGGAACGTTATCGAAAAACCCGTCCCATATTAATTTCGGCTACAAAATGGGAAAAAGGCAACATTAGAAGTAAAATAAAATGTTAGAAAACACTAAATAAAAGTAGATACAGAGACAACGTCATTGACAAACAGTTCTTATATTACTTGAGATCATTTGGAGTGTAAAGAGCTCGGAAAAACTGAATTTTAATTTAGTTTAGATTTATATTTCGGGGCTGGTCAAGTCACGAGCTGATGAAGGAGGGACTTTCACAATGACCTTTGAAGTGAAACCGGTAAATGTATCAAGTCAAGATTTCTAATTATGGTTTAAGACACTCGACTCTAGTAAATTTGGACTGACCAAAAGAATATCAAATCAAAGTTGTTTCAAGCTGAGACTAGTGAAATCTCGATAGTTGAGGAAAAATTGTCGAGATATTTTACATTGCCTTGTACTATACTTTTTTTAACTTAAGTTAAGAAACGTTGCCTACAATTAATATTCATAAACCATTTACCAAATTGCTGGAGAACATTATGTATGTATGAGTTCATACTCAACATTAAATAAAATTATTGTAAAAATTCAACTCATCTGCTATATTAAAGTAAATCGTGTTGTAAGAATTAGTATTAGTACCAGTAAATCATCTCTTTTGTTGAATGAATGTTCATTACGTTTACTGCAAATATTTTTAGTGTTTGATATACCTTCGTGGACTTAAGAAAGAACCTTTAAAATATATTTTCAGTATATTAACGAACTTTTGTTAGACCCCACCTAATACTAATGTATTAGTAGATATGTTGTCACTCTACTAATGACGTATGCCCTCAGGCGGAAAATTACACTGGGCATTGGTTAAAATTAAATCACTTTTATACAAATTATCAATACATACAAGCTTACAAAAATATTTACACATATTTATTTACATATGAAGTTATGTATGTCAATTAGGTATATATATATACATATATGTAAGAAGGCAGGTATTTAAGGGCAATAAATGTTTAATATTTGCTTATATACTACACAAACGAGCATTAAATAAGTTATTTAATATTTATTCATTGCTGCTCAGACAATTGTGTAATTTTCTACTCAGTCAGTAGCCGGCAACTTGAGAGATAATGCAAGCCCGTCGCCTTTGTTTTTCGAATCGTTAATTTGAAAAAATAAATAAATAATAAAAAAATTAAAGAAAAGAACAATAGAAAAAAATAAAACCAAAACCAAAAATAAAAATAAAATAAAATAAAATAAAATAAAATAAAATAAAATAAAATAAAGTAAAATAAAATAAAATAAAATAAAATAAAATAAAATAAAATAAAATAAAATAAAATAAAATAAATGAAAATAAAATAAAATAAAATAAAATAAAATAAAATAAAATAAAATAAAATAAAATAAAATAAAATAAAATAAAATAAAATAAAATAAAGTAAAATAAATTAAATTAAATTATATTGAATTAAATAAAATTAAATGAAAAATTAAATCAAATTAAATTAAATTAAATTAAAAATTAAATTAAATTAAAATAAATTAAATTAAATTAAATAAAAAATAATGATATTAAAAAATCAAGAAAAATAAAAAAAAAATAATAAAAAATATTTGTTTGTATAATTTTTTTTCCCAAAAAATAATAGATAACACTAACGCATTACTAAACGGTAGTATGTGAGCACTAGAGCAATCAAACACACAAACATACATACGTGACTCACGCGCTCTACGGTCGGGGTGTGTGTGTGTGCACAGAGAGCCTGAGCTTAAGTTTATGCAGATTAAAGAAATGAATGTTGTTGTTGTTGTGGAAGAAAAACAAATTAACCAAGATTTGATTTTTTTTTTTTGTATATTTACACAACGGATCACACGCAGCATTATCAGCGTAACAACAGCAACAGACACACATAGCATACATAATAGTAGAGCAGCGGGCGCTCAGCTCTTCCTCTTCCGCTTGATCTCGACATTTGTTTTGTATTTTTTCCGGAGTGTGTTTGTTTGCTGAAATCTGAGTTTTTTGTGGGTTGACACAAAATGTTAACTCTCGCAACACTGCGCCACTGGTGGCAGCATCAGTTGAGTCGTGACAGTCTACGTGATTTTTTCAACCGTACGAATTGTGTGTATTTTTGGCATTTTTTAAAACGTAAGGTAAACACAGGCGATATGTGAAATGTAAAATTATATAACTTTTATACGATATTGATACATTTATGATAGGGCTTTATAGTAATAATTAGTTTCACTTTTATATCTGCTGATTTTTCGAACTGAGATAAATAACGGTCTATGGTGATAAAAAGTCAGACTAAGTTTTGTTGTTGAGCGCAAATAGTGTGAAATGAGAGTGAAAACAAAAGCAAACAAAAAAACAAAAAACTGTAATTAAGTTTGGTTTATGACACACTATACATTTTAAAATGTATACAAGTTCCAACTGGTAATCTACATAAATATGTACTTGTATGTGCACTACAAAATCGGAAGAAACGAAATTACCATATATAATTAATTACTAAATAATAGTAAATGGAATATACATACATATATCTGTCTGTTGTTGATTTGCGAATATTTTCGCTGATATACACTGATATCTCGAATATATTACTATTAAGATCAAGCAATAAATGTCGACTCCCCAAGAGACCAGTTGAAAAATTAAGCATATTTTTGGTTTAAAAAGAAAATAATTTGCTTACAAGTCCACACCTAAGCATTCACCGGAATTCGAAGTTCATTTATTTTTTCCAAAATAATTGTAAAATTGTTAGAAAGTGAAAAGTATGTCGAAAAATTACGACATACACACCGAATAGAATCTTATTTAAATTTTCTTCAGCCATCATCTCTTATTTATTCAATCAGGTCACTCATACGCTATGGTGCATTATTCATATAGTTGAAAGAATTAATTAAATTAAATTAAATACCTAAAATCTTTCAGCTACTTTGAATATTTTTAAATTAGTTAAGAAAGACCACATTTCAGTTAATATACAGTTATTACTATAAACAAAATCGTTTAATTAATGAAAGTGAGAAAATTACTCATACGCACCGTCGATCCAGCAATATTTTTATAAAACTTAGAAATTTTTACAGTTCATCCAACAAAAAAAAATTTTATAAATTAATTACCGTTATTTGCTGAATATTTGGAATTATTAAAATTCAAAAATTCTTAGAGGGTTTTCTCTATATTGAATCTTACTTTGCTGAAAAATTATCAGTACACTATAGTACATATATAGATGACAACGGTCTCATATTAATCTAAAACCATAAATAAATTCTAGAGTCAAGTTCATACAGATATATGTGGTATGTTCAAAAAATAACGGGAATTATAAAATTAAAATTTACAAAATTTCTACATTCATAAAAATAAAAAACAGATTGCTCTATACGTTTATCACGGCAAGGCAATTGAACATACGCAGTGTGTTGAAAAAATAACGTGAATTTTTTTTATTTTTTTAATTATGTTGCTGTACTCATTGCTTACTTTGACTATAACACGAGACTTGTTTTTATGAGGTTGGCGATTTTCATTTGTTAAAAGCTCACACATCGTGGACTTGTTCGTGAATTCTTAAACAAAAATAATACTGTTACGATGGTCCACAGCCTCCATATTCGCCTGTCGGGGCTCCGCGTGACTACTTCCTATTTCCAAAATAAAGAGATGATTAAGTGACGTCGTTTTAAAAGCATACGAGATACCACTGAAAATACCAATACCAAAAATCGAGTATAAGGTGTGTTTCGATGATTGGAAGAAGATCTCATTCAGAGTTGTTGTGGAATCTGACAGTTGTCGGAATCAGAATTTAAACCGACAAAAAATTCTGGTTCGTGCATGAATTCTGATATTATTGGTTTGATGTTCGAATCAGAAATTCTATTGGTTTTAGGTGTTATGGAAATCAATTTTATCGGTTTAACTATCAGAAACAAACCAAGAGCTTCAGGGCTGAGAGATTTGAGACATTTTGTTCAAATTTAGTTTGATTTGCTGTTAAAACGCTTTGGAAAAAATATAATTATTATTAAAAAATAAGATAAGAACGCTAAATGACGTAATTGTTGAATTCAACGGGAAAAAATAAAATATTCTAAGAATTTTACAAAATAAGTAATTCAGATTAGATCATCGAAATTTCTAACTTTTTATATAAAAGTTAAACAATATACAGTGGTACTTCCATACCTCGAAGATCTCCATTACTTGAACTTTTAAATTGGCAATATCGTTTAAAAATCAAATTTCATACAGATTTCCTTCCATGAGTCGAACTCTTGAAGTGGCATTGAAAGGCAATTTCATACAAATTTCCTCGAAGTTTTTTTGTGGATTATGGTGATTCGAGTTAGAGAAGTTCCACTTTATATACACTTAAATATGTACATAAAAATAATTACTATTTTCGACTTCCTTTGAGCATAAAGCGAATTACTGTGATTCTTTAAAACTTTCATTTTTTCGCGCTACTTTCATTGCCAAATAAAATATTTAAAAGCTGAAATAATTTCTCATTTTAATTATATTTTTTGGGTTTAATGAATATTTTGAACTAATTATATGATTATAATTCCAAAAACATGTCTTGCTAATTTTTCCCCATGAATAAATAGCAGAACAGCTGATTCGAATATTGGTTTGCTTATATTCGAAAAGACGAAAATCAAATCAGATTCTGTGACACCAATGAAAATCGGAATTGGTTTGCCATTCTGACATTAAGCTAATCTGTCTTGGATTCCAGAACACCCCTGATTATATCAACTTTGTTGGAGTGATTTTACATACACATAAATCTTCCAAAGTGTGAATTAGGAGAATTTTTTAATGCCGCAACACATAGATTTTCTTAAAAATCACCACCTGATGCCTTGGCATCTTTCATGAGAATGGAGCAGACCTGATTTCAAACACGTAGACTAAAAAAAATATGAAACTACATAGTTTCATAAGCAACTCTAATAAAAAACTAATGTAAAATTAAAAAAAAAAATAGTACTACACTTTTATTACTTTATTGTGAGTATATTATTAGATATTTATACCTCACCTAACATGGTGGGAGTTGGTAACAAGCACCGAACGTTGTGTTCCGTCAAAATTTTACAACGCAATTTGATAAATTCAATAATTGCACTTACCTCAACGAACCAATAAACCTAAGAAATGATATCTAACAAAAAAAATATATAAAATACAACAACAAATATATATGTGGTATCGAATCTCTAAAAAAACTCGCATACAATCAAAGCAGTCATCTGGTACAATTGATGCTAAACCCAAATAAACTTCTCATATCTTCATATACGAGTACATACGTAATCAAAACACTAAGCATCATAAAGGATATCAAGATTTGATTGCAATAAAAAAAAAATAAGAAATCAAAAACAAAAATAAAAATAAAAGTAAGCATAGCATACGATAACCCCTTTGATTTAGCTTATACTCTCATATTTATTGTTTATCGAATATGGTCATAAATTGGAAATAACCATTTATAGACCAAATGATAGATGTACGATATACGATATACAAGGTGAAAATTTAGAGTACGTAATAGAAAAGTCAAAAAGATGGGTCGAAATATTTTTTTCTTATTATTGTTATATATTTCTGTGAGAAAAGAAATTAAAAAATTGAAACTTTTAATGTGAAAGCTCCGAATCTAGAGCTTAAAAGTGAAAGCTCAATAATTTTTAAATAACGAGCTCTGGGTTTATTTCTGTGGATAAAATAATAAAAGAAATATCAGAAAACTTTGAGATATCAAAATGAAAGCTCAAAATTACGAGCTTAAAAATGAAAGGTTAATAATTTTCAAAGAAAAAGTTTTGAGTTTTGGTTTTCCGGTTAAAATAAAACTAATACAATAAAAAATATTTTCAAAGGCTACAAAAGTTCTTCTAAGTTCAATTAAGCATTTTTGACAATTACACAATATGTACGTCGATTTCTGGTATATTTATCTAATATCGTCGATAAAATGATGCGAATAATATACAAATATAAGCAATGAAAGCTCAGAATTTAGAGCATAAAAGTGAAAGCTCAACAGTTTCAAAGTAAAAAGCTTTAATTAACTTAACAATGTAGCTTCATTCGATAGCTGGCGCAAGGATTGAAGCATTAAAAAAGGGTTTGCGAACATAAACTAAAAAAGAAAACAATCGAAAACTGAAGCTAGTTACTAATTTAAAATACATTATGCGCTGCAAAAATACACAGCAATTTACCTAGCGTATGATAAAAATACTACATGAATATAAACTACGATTGCTTATCTTTGTTTATATCTCAACCTTTGTATAACCTTTTTGGATATTTGTTTTTTCTTTTGCGAAAAAAAATCTCTTGCCTTATACTCTAATGCGTTGCGAAGATTTGTTTAAATATCAGTCTGAACTTGGTCTGTACTAACATAACAAAATATACTCTCTAACCATCAGGGTCAGATCGGTATAGGAAAAGTGAATAGAAAAATGTCCGAAGAAGAAGTGAAAAAAGTGAGTATAGGATAAGAATATCTTTTAAAAGGATTTTGAATTTGTTAAGTTGCTTAAAGTGATTTTAGAAAGAGAAGAGATTTTAGAAGAGATCCTTCCAAAGAAAGAGTGATTTAAACGTGCGGTACTGAAGTCAAGACAAATAGTAAAGAGATTTCTACGTTTCGGCAAAGAAATCTACAAGGACGAGAAAAGATTCCTTACAAAAAAGTATCCAATGTAGGTCCCAAGCATCAAACGTGACCAGGACCAACGTTCAGGAGGTTCAAACAGCAAATATCCAAAATTAATTGAAAAGATCTTTCACAGGGTTCCTTAAAGAAATATTTATTCAAGAGAGTTTCCTTAAAGTCAGTATTGGTCTGTAATTACGATGAAGGGTAGAAGGGTTAACAATTTTAGGGAAAAGAATGTGGATCCTATTTTTTTTCTGTAAAATATGTGCTTTTAAACATTACAATAAACAATATACCACTTTTAACACTCACCAGGTCGCGCCCGATGAGGAGAAGGTAGCCACGGAAGAAATGACTTACCACAAGAAACCAACCTCGAAGGTTCCATGGTACTTCGCGCCAGCCTACCTACTGTTCTGGCTTGTGCTCTTATTCGCTGTTGTTGTGCCAGTCTTCTTCTCGCTACCCACTGGACTTACCATTCAGAATGCGAGTTTGAACCCTGGCAGATTCATAGCAGAACGTGCCGAGCGTATACTCATTGATTTCGATAAAATTGGACCGAAAGTGGTGGGAAGTCATGCAAATGAGAATCATACAGTACAGCTGCTACTGGATCAATTGGAAGACATAAGACGTGTTATGCAGACGGATCTCTTCGAAATGGAAATCGATGTGCAAGTCGTTTCGGGTGCATATATACACTGGACTATGGTGAATATGTATCAGGGTGTACAAAATGTGGTGGTACGTTTCCGGACGAAAGCAAGCACCAGCGAATCATATCTGCTGATTAATAGTCACTTCGATTCGAAGCCGGGTAGTCCAGGTAAGTGTGAACTGGAGTGAAGCGGAGAGGATGAGGAAAATGTGTAAAATATTTAAATTGTTTCTAATTTCGGACAGGCTCTGGTGATGATGGTGCTATGGTTGTCATAATGCTTGAGACCTTACGCGTACTCGCCACCAATCGCAGACCCTTCAGGCATCCCATCGTCTTTCTTTTTAATGGTGCCGAAGAGAATCCGTTGCAGGCCTCACACGGTTTCATAACGCAACACAAGTGGGCCAAGAATTGCAAGTAAGTGTTTCTGGAAGCATTGTAAAAGATTTAGAATTCATTTTCGAATTTTTGCAGAGCTCTTATTAATTTGGACTCGGCGGGTAGTGGCAATCGTGAGATTCTCTTTCAATCCGGACCAAATCATCCCTGGCTAATGGATGTAAGTCACTAACGAAACTATTACACTGATTACATTGCCTATCTCGCTAACCTTGAATTTTCGAGTTATCAAAACTTTTTCATACGCAAATCTCAAAGTTATTTCCTTTTCTTTAACATAAGTGTTCCAAATCGATACTCAACTAATAGTTCGATAAACCTTTTATTTGATTTTTTATAGTTCTAATTAAAAGTCAGTGATATACTTCGTAAATTATATCCAAGTATCTGTCCAACGCGATAAGACTGAGTTAAGCGCACCTATCTTTATGCTTAAATCAAGGCAAATCTTATCACAATTCAAATGGTTCCTCAAAAATACATATGTATGACTAAGCTCATACTGGTGTATGCGTCGGTGTGGTTTGCGTGGGGTAAACACACCATTTTTTATCAAGTACACAATTCACAATATTCCCATGAGTACATAAGCGGTTTTGCATTTTTTTATGGCACACTTACTTCATAAATTAATCGAGCAATTTATTGTCAACGCGAAGGAGAATAAAAAAATACTCTCCTCCTACAATTTCTGATAAAAGCCGGCGTAATGCGGGCTATGATTAGATAAGCTCATGCTTATTCATATATATGAACCCCTATGTTTGTGCTTATAGCTTTCCAACGGCTTAATTGTCCATGTGATTTGTTGATGCCGGTACTTAACCCTTTCATGCCAAATGTTGCCTATAGGCAACATTGTACTTATCGGCTTCTAACTCTCGTTATTTAAATATTTTTGACCAGCGGTTTTTTCAATTATGTAGACTTATGTGTTGTGCAAGCTTACAGTTACATTTTTTGTAATGAGCTGTGCACGTATTCATTCAGTAGGCCTTCTCCGCAGAGTGGAATTGTCAAAATCGGTTTCGCGAAAAAGTTATACTGAAGTGTTTATACAAAAAGTGCTCAAAAACATAAAAAAAATGTTTTATTTTAAAACAAAATGAACTATATAAATAAGTAAAGATAAGAGAGTTATTTAAAAAAAAATTTCACGAAAAAAGTGTTTAGTTTTTTTATAATAATCTAATTTGTGCCTATAAGCAACATCTTGCAACTAATGAACCAGGATACATAGGACTTTGAAATTTTTATCACTTCATATTTGAGTTAAGACTAATATATATCTGTCCTAAAAAAATGTTATCTCCGCCCATTTTAATTCTGACATGAAAGGGTTAATCTAATACGCGTATAATATATGATGATTAACAGATTTTTGCTATGTGGCATATGTTTCTGAAGAAATTGTCATTAGTTGAAGAAATAGTTCGTAAAAGTTCACCAAGACAGCTAAGGATTAAAAAGCTCACCTGCGAAGAACTTAATCACATGAAAGCTTTCCACGACTGAACCTTTGACAGAAAAAGTCCTCGTTTTTATAATTAATCATCTAAAAGCTTTTGAAATAACATATGATTAAAGTTTAATGAAAGCTTTTAAGATATAATGTAATGAAAGCTTACCAAAGGCTTATAAAAATGTATCATGAAAAACTTTTGAAATAGCATAAATTGAAAGATTACTAAAAGCTTTCAAAAATTTATCATAAAAGAAGCTTTTGGAAATTCATAAAATGAATGTTTACTAAAAGCTTTTAAAATTTTATCATCTAAAAGCTTTACAAATATGATAAAATTAAAATTAAATAAAAGCTTTTAAGATATTTATAAATTAAACCTTGCCCAAAGCTTTTCATAAAATTAAAGCTTGCTAACAAATTAAAAAAAAACTTTCGAGTACTGAACTTTTCAAATATCGTAAAGTAAAGTCTAATGATCAATTATTAAAAGCTTTTCAAATAAAAAGCTTTATTAAAGCTTTTAAACTATCATAAAATGAAAGCTTAATTAAAGCTTTTAAAAATTATACATAGAAAAGCTTACCAAAGTTGAACTTTAGTGGGGTCCTATGATCAGAATTAATTTTTAAAACATTTTTTACAAAATTTACCTCTAGATTTACCGTAAAAGCGTCAAACGCTCATATGCAACCACATTTGCTGAGGAAATATTCCAAGCTGGTATTTTACCTTCGGACACAGATTTCAGAATCTTCAGCACATACGGTAAATTGCCAGGTAAGTACACACAAAGTTAATTAAAGTACTTTCATATAAAAAATATGGATTTTTTACGCAATTTCCCATAGGTCTCGACTTAGCGCACTCATATAACGGTTATGTGTACCATACGAAATTCGATAGCGCCAGCGTTATACCACGTGGCACATTGCAGACAACTGGCGATAACATATTGGCCATGGCACGCGCCTTCTCCAACAGCTCAGAGTTAAAGGATCCATCTGTAAGTTAAAGGAAAATCAGAAAATTAAACAAAATAAATATTTTATTATTAATATTTAATTTTCCTTACTCCACACACAGCGCCATGCCAAGGGTCACAATGTTTTCTACGACTTTTTCGGTTATTTCGTCGTCTACTATACCGAAGCTACAGCACGTGTACTCAACACCTGTGTCGCTGTGGGCGCTGTAGCGCTCATTGGCATCTCGATGTACCTCATGGCAGCTGAGTCTTACGTTTCCCTCGGCTATATTATACGTCTATTCTTGCGTATATTTCTGCTGCATTTAATTGGTTGGATTTTGGCCTTCGTATTGCCACTAGTTATGGCGTTGATTTTCGATAGCGCCGATCGTTCGTTAACATGGTTTACCAGTAAATGGTTGATTTTTGGTCTATACATCTGTCCAACCCTCTTGGGATTGAGTACACCCACACTGCTGTACTTGAGCATAAGCCGTAATGTGAGTTTATATACATACATACATATTTAATTAATGCTACAATACCTTCCCTTTTTGTGCATAAAAGGATAAAGTTTCAGCACCATTCCGTCTACAATTGGTCGATCATGCGCACACATTGATACTAGCTATACTTTGTATCGGTCTAACCTTTATGGGCATACGCAGTTCGTACTTCCTCATGATTCCGCTGCTCTTCCATGGCATATCCTTGGTGTTGAACATGATAACAACACTGCATAAACGCTGTAAGTTTGTTGATTAATAATTTGTGTGTATAATTTACAAATTATCCAATTATTTATCGCCCATACAGCTTATTACTGGTCGGTCTTTGTCATATTATGCCAAGTTATACCCTTCCTATACTTCACATATCTATTTCATGGTCTTTTGTGCACCATAATGCCAATGATGGGTCGTTTTGGTAGTGCCAGTAATCCAGATTTATATATAGCTATCATTACTATTATGGGTATTATGTTGTCTATGGGTTATTTGGTAAGTTTCCATTTCATCTACATTGTACAACATTATTAAGCTTTTATTTTTATTGTTCTATAGATTCCATTGCTCAACATTTTCAATCGTCCAAAGTTGGTTTTCCTTATACTGCCAGTGATTACGCTTGTTATTGCCTTGACTGCAATGTCGAAAATCGGTTTTCCCTATCGGCCAAAAACTAATGTGCAGCGTGTCAATTTATTAGTAAGTACACAGACATGCAGACACACGACACACATACATATATACAACAATTATAAATTATCCTCAGTGGATTTGTTTAACCTGCATATACACTCACATATAGTTGTACAGCTATTAACAATCATTTTATATGATTTTCATTGCAGGAAGTACGTCGTGTATTCTACGAATTCGATGGCACCGTTAGCCGCAACGAGTCTGGTTATCTTTTTGATTTCCAGGATAGACGTAAACATCTACCACTTGCACGTAAGTAGAAATATTAATTTAATCCACTAATTTTTATATAAATATTAATTATTTTCTACAAATTAAAATATCAATATTTCTTCACACCCCAACACAGCTTACGTTGATCTGGAAGATTTGTATAACATTAGCGATGATTGTGACAAGTATATGATGTGTGGCATGCCCATATTCAACCATCGCACAACGAAATCACGTCGTCAAGCTGCTTGGCTACCACGTGAAGTACCGCTACAATTGCCAGGAGTACCACGTCTAACGCTGCTACGTAAAAGTGTCAACACCAGCACAGAGAGTGTACGTTTCGAATTCGAACTTGAAGGACCCTCGCATATGAGCATTTTTGTGCAACCACTTGAGAAGGTGACGGTCAGCGGTTGGTCTTTCTTGCCGGATTTATTGCGTCGCCAACCACCATTCCATGTTTTCTTCTCTTATGGCAAAATAAGTACACCACTCAAATTTTACATTGACTTGAAAGTAAGTGAACATTTTATTAAATTTACATATATTATATGTATAAATATTACAAACATTGTTTTCTTTATTATTGCAGAAGGAGAATAGCGAGTTTGACGAATCAGTAATGCAGTTGGGCATTTCCGCACATTATGTTAGTTTTGAGCACGAACGCGATGAAGAAACCAAAAAGTTCCTTGCCACATTCCCACCGTACTCCTATGTTATGGAATGGCCTAGTTCTTATGAACGTTATATATTTTAAGTAAAGTGTTGCATTATTTTTGTTGATTGTTTTACTTTACACAATGACGATATTTAATAAATAACGATTTAATGAAGAAAATACATACATGCATGTAGTTTAAATCGTACTTAAGCATTGCCACCCATAATTTTTTGCACAGCACGATCGAATTTTCTGTAAGAGAATTTATGATAAATAGTAAAAAATATTTTAAATAAAAAATATTAGTTACTTAGAAGCTAGTGGTTCGCCCGGCGCATAAAATGGATTGCAAACAGCATCCGTGTAAAGCATATGCAAATTTCGAAACATCTGTAAAAGCAAAATATGGTATTAAATATTTATTTATATAAATATTAATATATACAAATATGTATATATTCGAAATGCATATTCAGTTTCAATTAGTTTGAATACTCACAGCTCTCACTTCATTCTCACGCAGCGCTATATTTCCTGAGTCCACAACTATGACAAACTTAATTTTTGTGTTAGTCACAAAGCCATAACTGCATAAAAATAAAGAATTAAATAAAAAAATTATATATTTATGTAAATATAATAATAAATAAATGTACGCACATTTTATGTGTCTCAGTTGAGTAGAGCATACCCAAATAAAGCTCTTTGGATTCTGGTGTAGCTTTGCTAATAGGCTGACATTTTTCTTCAACGACGTCGAGTGCAGCATGGACGCGATACTGAAGCTCCAGTTCCTTATCCAAGTCCGCTGTAGTTAGGTATAAAGGGGCGTTCTGCAAATATATTAAATGAGTTGAATGTTGAAATGAGTTGAATGTAAATTTACAGTTGATTGCGATATCTCAAATCACAATTTTTTTGTGTTGTTTTCTCATTTTATATTTCACATTTTATATCTTAAAACTAAATTTAATAAACATATAGTTAAATAAATTTTAGCTTCCGATTTTTCTATATAAGTTTCCGGTATTTTCATAATTATTTTCACATATACATATGTACATATATTGTGGTTATAGCGCAAAACGATATAAACATTGTAACATCTGGCAATTTTTCGAGTCTCGTTAATGTTCCACTTTTGTTTACTATTGCAGAGAAGTTAAGCAAGTGATTCTATTGCAGATTTATACAAAATATACATTTCAGCGTCTACTTTATTTAAGTTCCACTTAAATGCACAGGTTTTATCACAAATACACTACTTTATATAAATTAAACTTACATCTTTCCCAATTATTGAAATGCACACAGCCATTGTGTATTTAACACAATCACTCCACAGCACTTGATGACATTATAAATGCAGTGCTGCCAGATAGAAACATACTTACTTTGATTTAAGCAAAACTGATAATGTTTAATTATAAAAATTAATAATATTTTTGGAGAAAGATGAAAATTGTAACCTTTACAAAATATATTTTAATAGCTTAATTAGAAATGGATATACATTCAGTTATAAGTGTTTTGTTTGCGAGGAGTCATAAGTGCGAAATAATACAACTACACTTGCCGACAAGTAATCAGCTGTTTGCAAGCAGAATGTCAAAAATTGTATCAGCATATGATGTATAATAAATCAAAACACAAATATTACTTATTTATAAAATTATATTATCCTTTACTTTTGTTAAAAAACATAGTGGCAACAGTATAGATAACCGTTCCGAAGTCATCAATAGACATTTAGTATTTACACATTTTGGGAATAATTAGCGGTATATAGTTCATAGATATAGTTAACAGTTATGGCTCTCGAACCGCCTGATCCACCTGCTGTAGAAATCCCATTTCGTTATGATGTACCAGAACCTTATGGACACTCTTATGTTCTCTTCTGCAACACGACAAATCGCGTTCTCCATTTGTATTGGCTCGATGAGGGTGGTAGTAGATTTCATACCACATTAGCGGCCGGTGCTCAAATAAAAACCAACACATTTACACATCATTCCTGGGTATTTTGTGATAAGGACTCTAATGAATTAATGTGTGTAAGTAAGCATAAATGCGTGGATTTCATGCAAAGCTTCAAAAACTAATTCATTATTAATTTTTTTGTAGGTGTCTAATGTACCTAGATTTTGGCCAAACCAATACAGAATACACGATCCATTGAATCCCACACGTCGAGTTCCTTGTCGTAAAGAAATTAAAATACATTATCCTTTACGTAGTTTACGCGAAAACTGCCTTTGCCGTATTGTAAATACATTGAATCCCTTCGATCCGAGATTGGCGGTGAATATCATTGACCAACGAATGTCTATACCTCATGTTTTGAAAAATGAACTCAAAAGGCGTTTAAGACGACCTCTATGTCCCACATATATCAATGAACAGTGGGTGAATAACGTACATGTGAGATATAATCTGCCAAGAAACCAAAATAGAAGAGTAATATAATTGGTGTCTCCGAAAATAAAAATATGTAATTTTTACTTGCTGAAAGCATTAAGCTATTGCTACAAATAATTCAAAGTGGTAAATTCGTTTTTAAGATTTTATGCCAATCGCAGTGCGAGCAACTCGTGCAAGATAATATTTCCATGTTATTCTGCGTATTACTTATAAAGTTATAATACAGTAAAAAAACAAATGTCATAATCGTATATACAAATTTGTCAGTTTATTGGCTTGAATGCAGTTACTTATATTCCTTGTGTGAAATTTGAATTTCTGTATACTTTAATGTATTATATATATTTTTTTCAAATATAGTAAATTAATTTTATAATAGTCGCTGCGGTTATAGCAGAATTTTTGATTTTTCGTATTATATTTTCACTTTGTTTTATTTGTATAATTTCGTATAGAATAGCTTTAAACTTATATTAAAGTAAATAACTTGTAGATAATACGCGCCACATACATTTTATGCATTAATACATATTAATGAATTTCTCCAAGACTAATATCTTAAATGTCGCTAAAATCCGTAAAATATACGTAAACAATTTTCAAAGCGAGCTGTAAGCTCGTTTTAAATGAATACTTAGACCACAGATATAATGAATACATAACAGATTTTGACAATAAATGTTTTTTTTTTCGTTTTCAAAAACGAATGTTTAGAAAAACTGAACACTGCCATTGTTTTACAATGCACATTTCTTTTATGAATGTTTACTTTTAACAACGCAGAATTCGTTCATAACAGATTAATTTATTACAGTTCATTCCGCGTAATTAAAAACGGAAAATGTATCGTTCAAGTTCATTAATTTAGGAGTCGCATTTTCGCAGTATCGTGTAAATAAGTATAGTGTGTGTTTTAATGCAATTACAAATAGTTTTTTTTCTTAGTTGAGCGCTAACGTTGTATGCAATAGGTTACGCGTTTAAATGTGTAGAATTTTTAAGGATTTTTTATTTGTGAATGCAATTTTACGACATAAATGCAGTTTTGTTATATATTTGACAATAAAATAAACGGAAGCAAAAAGAAGAGAGAATCGAAAACAAATTAAATCCACAATGCAATCCAATGAATAAAGAGTTAAGCTGCTCGTTTATTCTATTTTGATATTCACGTTCGAATTAAATAACGTGATTTCTTTTACGTAGTAAACAAAACAAATATCAAAAATCGTCAAACTTATGGATTAACTGACGACACATAGATATGTGGCTGGCATAAACACAATTTCTAGAAAATAGCACAAGCACTAGCTCCCAACTAGACTCAAGTGTAAACACAAACATACTCATTTAATGTTTGTATGTTTTGCAAAAATAAATTGCACTAATTTTCATTTTAGGCTGAAGCCTGTTGTTTCACATCTTTCGTTGCTGCGTTGGAAATTTTGCAATATTTTCGAGCACAACAAAACCAATTGGTGTGGATTAAGAATGGTGGCGGTTGTAGCAGGTTTCGTCTTTACGCTATGCATTTAAGTTGTTGTTTTTGTTGTTGATGTGGTAATTCTTGTCGCGACTATTCACAGTTTACCATCATAACTAAAATTTGGCTTTGTCTTGTATTGGAAAGTCAAATCGGTTGACTGTTTCCAAATGAAATGACGCACTGTACGCAAGTCCATGTTGGGGTCCACCACCTAAACAGAATTATGATTGTTAGTGTGTATAAATTTGTAATTTACAAAAATTTGTACTCACAACTTCGTTACACCATAACTCAATGCGATCCTCAGCAGGTACTTGTGAACCCTCGGAATTGGCATCACTTTGACTATTCTGCGAGGAATTTGAAGCGTTACCACCACTAGGTGTTGTCTCTGCGCCCAGTACTTTCTCCAAAACATGTTCGCACACTTTGCGGCATTGTATAAACTCGTTGGCAACTAAGCGATCCTATAGTAGAAGACAAGCATATAATTAGTAAAGGAATTAAGTACTTTAAATAGAAAAAAAAAATTAATTTACCTTTTTGGTACGTTCTGGTTTAATCATTTGTGGGTGCGGCTGCAGGAAGAAGGGTATTTTCAAGAACTTCGGTATAGTCTTCTCGATCACCACATCTGTGACCCACTGTGGCACAGTTTCGTGCAATAGTGTACTTTCACTCTCGCCAGCTGCATCGCGTACCAAAAGTCGACAAACCGTACGTCCACCTACCTCACTGTGAAAACAGTTATGTAGAGTTAATAAAAATGCAAAATATTTCTTATATAAATATTTACCTAAAGATAACCGGTGTGTGCTTGGGTACTTGAAAGTAACCATTTCCATGGCTATCTGGCTCTAATTCACTTTGCGGTAAGCTATGTGGTGGTGTCCAGCTTTCTAGCAATGCTTCCAGTAAAAGTTTTCCATAATTTATCTAAAAATAACAAGCAATCATTAGATTCTATTAGGGCCTCCAAGGTATGTAGACACACTTTAGTCTCCGATGTTGGTTCCGCACATTCTGGAAGTCCAGCCTCTATAGACACCCACGCAGCAAAGCAGTCAACCTCATCCTGTCCTAATACAATTGTTGGCATCTATTTTAAATTAAAATGTAATTTAAAATTTTATTAAATTACTCCTTCACCTATCACAATTACTCACTCCAGTCTTTAAATCCACCGTAAACCAATTTGGAATGTAAACTTGTTTATTACGTTTCTTCAGCTCCTCATCAAAATCCACTTTGCCCAAATCTTCTTTTTTCATAACACGCAGCACATCATAAATGGCAACATTCTCCTCAGTGTCCTTGGTGACTATATAACGTTTATCGTTTAAAACGACGCATTTTTTAACGGCCGCACCACCTAGAGTTGTATAAAAATATATTAATTAATCATCAGCTTCCGATTTCGTTTTCGACACTAACCTTTGATGCATGTCAGTTCTGTGTTTGACGCTATCGCCCATTGTGCATCCATTCCACCACTTGACGTTAAAGTACATTTGTCATAGAGCGGTAGTTTCCAACAACGTATATCCGAATTCCACGTGGTGGCCCAAACACCGGTTTTGTCAATGTTATAACCAAGACTAAGCACTGGCGCACGTTCTTCACATACTAATACCGAATTACTAGGATTTCTCAGCTCAGTTACAATGATGTTCTTATCTCGACTGCCGGAAATCACATATTGAAAGTTTTCACTCATCAATAGCGCCCAAACGCCTTCCTTGTGTACATGTATCGTTTGTATACACCGTTGCTGACCCAAATTCCAAACTTTGATTGTGCCATCTGAACTGCCAGACACCACTTGGCTACCATCAGGTGAAACTACTAGCGCACGTACATTTTCGGTGTGACCTCGTAGTTTCATGCTCCGTGTACAGGTACGTGGATCCCAAATACGTAATATGTTTTCCGTTGAACCGCTAACAATAACCGTACCCGAAGGATTCATAGCCAGACTGTATATAGAGTCTTTCGAACCGGTGAGACTAGAGGCTGTGAGAGATAATAATTTATGTGAATACTTTTGTGAAGGTTAAATTATAATAGTTTGTCAAACTTGTAACGGTATTGTTGCTGGCAGTCAGTGCTGTTAGTGTATTAACGTCCCAAAGGAAAATCGCTTTGTCCAATCCTGCACTTGCCACTTGTTCGCGATCTCTGGCATAGGCCAATGCTTGCACATAATCTCGATGTGTGCGTAGCGTTGACATGCAGAAGCCTTTATGGGCATTCCACACTTTGACGGTGGTATCACAGCTGGCGCTTATTACTATAAGAAAGCAAAAATAATTAACAAAATAACCAACAAAATTAAGTTGTATACTCACAATTTCTGCCATTACAACAGAGCACAATATCATTAACCCAATCGTTATGGTGTTCCATTGATTGTATATATTTCTCTGAAGATTCTGTTCTTGTGTTCCATACACGTATAATAGCATCACGCCCAGCGGAATATAGTTTGCCATTGTTGGGATCGAGTTGTAGAGCATTAACACCATTTCTGTGTTGTTTTTCCTCTGCATCCCGTATTACAAAGGACACCTATAAATATTATGAAAAAAAATGTTTCACGTTTATTTTACGCATTATAGAGCACTTATTGAATTCCTATACATGCCCCTTTATGTGCCGGCAGTGTACTACATTCACTACATTCAATCACTTAGCAAACACTTCAGTGCATTGAGCAATCACTTCATAACCTACCTGCATTTTCTTACGTCCACCTTGACAACCTTTATGCGTTAACATGTCTGCTTCCACTTATCCCAATCAATGGCAATGGTACTTTTGTAAAGCAATGCTGATGCAATTTTTTTCGGTCCGATTGAATATTGACGTTGGAAAAAATCGTTGTGCTCTTCTATTAATGTTAACAAGTGTATGCCGTGGGAAATAAGATAGCTTTGTTAACTTATTTCGTTGCGGACAAGTTTCTAAACGAATTCTCTTTCATCTACATTTATTTTCACATCGAAATAAAAACAATTAAAAATTGTTTAATAAATTTTCACTAATTGTTCCTTTTGCACAGTTGTTCTCTTCGGATTGCTATACTCTTTCTGATATCTTTGCGCCTGCCTTGACTCTCTTTCGCGAATAAATTGTCAACATTAATGACAGCTCCGCACTACGAATGTCAAACATAACAAAATCCAATTGAAATCTGATAAGAAGCATTGATAATGTTGTCATATGGCAAGAAATTGTCTGTATATTTTTGAAGGATTTATTAACAAATACCGTAAATATAAGTATAGTTATACATTTTTATGCTCTTCTGAACTATAAAAATAAATTTTAGTAATTAATTTTTTGTTGCAAATAAATTTATTTATTAGAAAAGATACTACACTCTGTGCAACTCTGAAGAATTTTGTTGACAATTGCACTCTAATGTCGTTTTGAGTATTTTCTTTTCAATTCAATTCTATTTCTTTGAGCGATTGGTTGTTTGGAAATTGCGTCGGGCGATGTAGTGTATAAAAAATAAAGTAAAACAAAATTAAAGATAATAAATTAAATTTCAAGTTCTAATGACGTGCATTTGTGATAACTAACTAAAAAAAAAAACATTTATATATATGAACGTAACGCGAAACCAGATAAAAGTGTAACAAAGGCATGAAAACGTAGTGACGATTCAAAGTTTCAAGTGAATTTCTTATGCGACTGATTTAAAATAAATTAACTACAAAAATACTAAGAGTTTTTGCAAACAATATTCAATAGCGTTGCTTGGTGGAATATAGAATATAGCAACACAAGTATTGGCGGCATACACTGAGGACTACGCCTGATTAATTGTATTTCAGCATAGCAATCCAAGAAGTGTACAAGGTAGGTGTAAATAAAAGTTTATATCAAATGAATTTGTAGTGGATAGGTGCAGCTGCTACTTCAATTGTCAATCAATAATATACAAATTAATTTAAGTAACTTATTTCTTGGCTTGCGTACACACTCAGACATACGTACAACACAAACACATTTTAATGATAACCCACATTAAACGCCTGTTATCCTTGAGCATTGTTAAACGGACGAAACGCACCCTTCAATCAAGAAATGTAACCATCATAGACCAGCAAATAAACAATCCTAGAACTTGATTGTGAATGAAATAACCGTGGGGTGTTGTTAAGCATGCAAAGTCACGAACGGTGAAATGAAACTTCCGCCACAATATGCCTATATTTGCGTATGCTCAATGCATGAAACGAACATTAATAATATTTTACCAATTGCCTAGCGTTGCAAACATTTATTCTCTATACAGTTTGTCTATACTTATCAGAGTTTAATATCTGCGCTTCCTGCTGTTTCGGACTGTACAGTATTTATTTAACTCATATTTACCTATGCCTACTTCTGTTAATGAAATATTTGATTAACCAAAAGTTATTATAATTTCTTTATACAAATATTATTATTGGTCTGAAAACTGGTGCAATTTATCGATAATATAATAATGTCCGTTATTTCGTTTGTTTATTCCTACAGAAAATGTTTGAACTTCTTTCCAATACGTAAACATACATATTAACCTTTATGCTCACATTATTTCTTTGCAGTCCATTAATTTAAGTACTCAAATCCAAAGTTACAAAGCAAGTGGCACGCACAAGTTAATTTCAATATCATATCATATATAGAAGTTCTGTCATTAGCATTCTCAAGGAGTTAAGCATTTAGCTTGCCATAAAAAGTAACTCCATTTCCAGCCATAATAATTTCGAACCAAATGATACTTTTGAATTTAGTAAAGTGTGTAAATGGAGAGACAGAAACATTTTCTAAAAAAAAATCTAATATTTTGGAAAGTTTATATGCTACTACTTAAGTGCGCAGCACACTAGCTCTACGTTTTTTAACCTGCAACACATTATTACTTCATTACCACAACCATATTTGCAACCGGCAGTAATTTCCGGTTTTAATGAGGATTCTCTTACCGCTACTTTGAAGTGTGCTTTTTTTCATTGGTTTTGCATTCATTACATTTAGCTACGAGTGTCTTATTTAGTTGGCTCAAACAAATAATACTCTGTTCTTTGCTTACAAACGAGCAGAAGGCTTTTGTTATTGTGTCAGCGACTTAATACATAGGCACAGCCATAGAGTAGTCGTTATGTCCAAACACTTGTTTCCATTATGCTGTCATATGCCTACAGTTAATAGCCACAAAAAACCCAATGTGCCCCGCCGCTCAATTTCCGTATGTCCAACGTACGTTTGCGGCATTTGGCGCGCACATTTGCTCATTTGCTCTGTACATATGTTTGTATTTGTAGGTGCTTTTTTCTTTTATTTGAAGCTACAATTCATCCATATGAATTCAAGCAAATCGATTGTTTGGACATGTCAACAAATGTTCAAAGTTCTTGTTAGTGTTCGTAATATTGTATGCACACATTCAAATAATAAATATAATTAATCTTTATGCCGTTAGCTAGTCTGTTGATTTAATTTATTTACGGACTATGTTCTCTACTGCATTTGTCAGCTGTTTTGTTTGGACTATATAATATTGTTGTACATACGTTGTACAGTACGTACGTTTGTTGGACATATTGTATTGAGAATCGATTTTTTTAAATTCTATAAAATTTATTAACTAAATATTTTGAAAAAAAATACAAAAAAAAAATAATATTTGAACAAATTTTGTAGTGTTTTCTACTAACGTAAAATATGACGTTTTCTACATATATCATTACGTTATTACGTCTTATATTATTTCCTTTACAACTTAATTTTACAACAGAGTTTTTCGTGTAATTTTAACATTGTTTGAAAATACCTGCAGCCATAACTTCAACTTGTATTTGATTTTCACGAAAAATGTAAACAGGCGATTACGAACACGTGTTCAAAGTCACTTTAAGATGTGCAGTTAAAAATATTTACTGCGCTACTACAGCCTATTGACGTGGTGGGTGGCATCCAGCTGAGCTGCAGTCTATATGCAACTAATATGTGAATGCTATGTACTTGCATAAATATGTAGGCAACATGTTCATAGCCACTTCCATGCAGGTAGCTGCATAAATTTACAGGAAGTGCGCTATTCATTCAACTAAAATATGCGTTTTTCCAGCTTGTACAACAGCAGCTAAAATATAAGCAACTAAAATAAATCACTTTAACAACAACATGAGTAAATTATGCATGTACGAATGCTGGCGTATGAATGAAAAAGTAGTTGCCTTCGTATGTCTACATATTTATTTATATACGCAATTTGTAGAGATTCTCTCAGTTGTACGTGGCATGTACCTCTAAATAAACTGCCTCTTATTTATTTACTTGTTTTAGAAATAATTATTTGTTTTGTATTTAAAAACAGAGACTGACAGCTGACACTAACAGTCATATTGACAGATCATCCGGTGCTGTCCGCAATCAGTAATTTTTTTCAACGGAATCTCAATAAGGTGTCATGCAATTTCGTTATACTAGAATGAATTTTGTGATTCTTTTATATGACTGTATAATCTTGCATTACTTTTATCGAAGTATGTAGCTAATATTACAGTTTAGAATACCTGATTCACGGTTATAGATACATACATATATTTAATTTCATTTGTTATTGCATATCTTCTTATTTATATTGATATCTGTATAACCAATTTATTTCCACTGCTTCCTAAAACTAACTGAATAGCTGAAATGAAATTGTTTATATTTATGTATATCTAGATCTAAATGCCAAAAGCAAGACTTAAGTATGAAGGAAAAATAATTAACCTGTGCATTAGTGTAATTTAATAAAGTCACAAAAGTGTACATAGTCAAATAAAATAGTTATGAGCTACTTTATTACAGAGTTCAATAATTAGTGTCTGTCTAATTGGATGCCAGGCTGTGTAAATATGTTTTTGAAATATGAAATTGAATTCAATAAATTTTGAAATTTTCTGCGAAATGCATTATTTTGCAAAATGACTATTAATTATAAGTATTTCACAATTCATATAAACATTAGTAAAAGTATTAATTTGTAAAAAAAAAAAAATATATTTCAAATTTAATACCAGCACACACTTGTATTTCCACAGAATTTAAACAATAAATTTATCACAGTCTATTTGTTAATTGATAAGCTTTTTTAAATAAGTACCAATGTTGATAAGTGCCACCCAGTGTCAGTGCTCGTACAAACCAAACAAAAGCTTAACAAATCAAGTTGATGTCGTGCGCTGACCGACCGGCACTGTCAACAAGCATTATGTACAATATATATATAAATATGTACATATGTACATATGTATGTATGTTTGTGCATGTGCAATAACGCCATCTCAACTAATTCGCTGTTGAAATTGTGCACACAATTTTAATCCACTGCAATAAATCAACGGTGCACGTCTGATTGTCTGTGAAAAAGTTTCTCGACAGCAAGCAAGCTTTGCACTGACTCATAAAGCATTTACTATGGAAATACGTGATGATTTGCTTTATCACTCGTTATCAATTTAAAATTTATTATAAATTTTGTTGTTGTTTAGTGTACATATGTTTCCTCCGAAAGTGCCTTGTGTCGTTACAATTTGATTACTTTTGGTCTGCTGACGGTACTTGTACATTTTCCTGTCCCTCACACGCCTCTTCGCTCTTACAGTGCGCTACAATTAATATTATATGTATTTGTCGACACTTAATTGGAATGCGAGCGTTTGCTCTTTGTACGAGTCACTCCAGTGGACATTATAAATATTAGTAAATATTGCCATCGTCGCAGCTGAATATGATTCATGTATCAAATGTGGAGTACTCGTACATGCAATTGCCTTACAAAATAGAGGCGCACATACATACATATTTATGTGTTTTTAAATTTCCCCTAAGTGTACAAATTTGTGTGTTATTGCGTTCTTTAGATACGACAAGTGAGTTGTTTTTAAAGAATTCATTCAGATAATGAATATATTTTGATAGGCAGTCAAAATTGAATCACAAAATAACTCTATAAACACCTCCTAAGCGTGTGTAACCGAAATGAGCCGTTAAAATGTATCCACTTTCAAATCTCTGAAAGCTATTTTGGATATGGTTGTTACTGTTGCGTTAACAATTTCCTAGTGTCAGGAAATCTTTAATTAACTTGATCTTGACAGGCAATATAGTCGGATTACATTAATCACAACTATACTGAAAACAACAGGCAATTTTGAATAATAAGGCCGATTAGAAAATCCTTAAACAGATAACGAGTCCCCTCCAGGTGCTCCTCTGACATAAAGGGATAGCAGGGAACAAGTTTACGGAAGAATTAGCTCGAACGGCTGCAGCAACAAAACTCCTGCCCCAGAACCTTTTTTGGCAGTGGGTCCTCATTCATTCCGGGAGATGTTCAGGACGGAGGATTACGCCACTCATAATGCCTATTGGGAGGCTCCAACACCAAAAGCCTAATAATATTCCCAAGAAGCAAACTAAGGGTACTCGTGGGACTATACACCGGCCACTATAAGTTCAGGAAACACCTACACAATCTGAGCTTGGTCATATCGCAAAACTGCCGCTTCTGTGACATGGAGGCTGAAACTCCCTTACACCTACTACTAGAATGTGTAGCACTACACAAAAGCAGGAGCAGAATTTTGGGACATACCATCACAACTGAGGACTTCCTTACTGCCAGTGATATTATAGAATTCATCAGGGTGCTGGGGCTAATGGGACCATAGGTCACAATGCTTACCTATTAATTATTATTATATTCTATTCAAACTCCACCTACACCCAAGTATCCTGCTCCTTCCTGGATACATCTTCTTTGATTTTCTCTCTTATCAAGGTCATTGCTGATTTCTGACAGCTCTGAAGCTCTCTGGTTGAAGATTTGCATATTTCGTGTAATAATATGCAAATTCATGAAAATTCAAGTGACTCTGGCGAATTTAGACCTGACTTGTAGAATCTCTTTAGAATAGAAATGTATTTTGATTTTGAAACCCTGCTTAAATTTAATAGATATATCTTTACTTTCATTATGTTTCCACGTTTTTGATAATAGATAGACATAAATAATGAATTTTCGTTGTCTCCTTTCTGTCTTAAAAATATTCGAAAATTTAACTAGAAAGAGGAACACTTATTTTTATTGTAAGCCGCACATTATTTAATTAATTTCAATGTAACTGCACACACAAAGGGAACTCTATATCGAGATTGCAACTTTTCCAACTTGCTTAACAACGCTGGTTAGTGAACAGTATGTAGCTTAAGCGGCTAAGCGACAATTAAAAAAGTTCACTTACTTCACTTGGCGTTAATAACTTAAAGAAAGTTGAATTGGAAAAGTTTATTGCTGCGGTGACCATAGCAACACATTGCGCTCCCATACCAGTTTGTGGCGCGAAAGTTGATTCGTTTACATGCTTTATAACTGCCAGCAGTAAGAATCGCACATTAAACAGGTGCATAGATGTCGTTAGTTGCTATGTGGATGCAAATCTACATGCAGGGTGGTTCATATGTAGATTTCTTCTAAGAAATTAAAAAATATTAGTTTCTGGAGTGTCTATTATGACTTTTTCAATCTTCAGATCATATATGTTGCATTACTCTCAATGTGAAAGCGTCGTCTCTGTTAAAATCACATTTGAATAAGCACAAAATGCTTCTGAACCACCCATTATATAAGCCTAAAAAGCCTTTTCTCAAATAAAAAATATATTAAATTTTTTTTTTTTTTTCATTTTTTGTAATGTCCGTAATAAATTAGCGCCACTTTATGCTCTTTTCAACTCCTTCACTTCTTCCCCCCATTCAATTTGTATCTATTGTTTAGTTCTTATGTGAATATTATTAATATTAATTATTCAATCAAGAAAATAAGCAAATAAACACATTAGCCAGACTTATGCAAATAGCTTTCGCATAACTGCTTACCTGAGCGAAGCACTGACCCCTGGCAAACTAGTCGAACTTGTCATAGCTAAAGCCGATTTCTGTTGCTTGTGTTTACAAAGTAGTATCTTACTGTGGCATACATTATGAAATCTCGCACATACTTTTCGCTGTCAGCTCAGACTACCGTCTTACATTTAACATTATAAAAACAAAAGCAAAGAATCTACAGCAACAACAAACTGCAAGTGAACCAGCAGCTGAAGACTTCTACAGCCGGCCGCACAGACACAGATACAAATTTAAAAGACACACTTAAGTATTTAAACCGGCTGAGCGCGCGCAGAGAACACCGAAAAGAAAACAGATGTTTCCCAAGCAGGTTGGCGCTGTGTTTGCGCATGTGTGGTACTTGTATTTTGGAATAGAACTGAAATATGCGATTTTCTAAATGGAATGCACGCCTGGCACATCATCATACTCGAAAGAAACATATTTTATTCGAAGCAGGTCAACTTCCTCTGATGGACCGGTGAATGAATCTGTATTTTTTTTTTTTGTTTTTATTTTTTGTTGTTGGCAGCAGGTGATGCATGTACATGTGTGCTCATACGTAAGACCACCTGTCGTCAAGACAATTTAGGCATTGTTGTTTTAGCTCTTTTGCAGCGCCATTCATTCACAATCGGTCATGTGTGTATGTGCATTTGGGCATAAACAATTCCATTATTGCCATTTCTTAAGCTGGTACGCATATGTATTTGTACGTTCTCTGGTTTGTGTGTGTTTTCTTTATTGCTCAAACACGTGTATAACTGCTGGCAAAGAAGCATTTATGATTTTCCTTTACAGTACAGCCTATTTAATTTTAACCGCATCATATGTTGTTGTATTTCTTTTAATCAGAATATCACACTAAAAAGATTCTTGGACCCGTATTTATATACGAATAAAGTTCACCTCTCCTACATTTCTCAACAGCAGCATTATCTTATCACTGATACCTTGAAAATTTTGAGAAAAATAACACCGTCAAGTCCTATCCACAGCCATCGGTACTTAACTTGAGTCCCCGCATGACAATAGTCACCTCTTTGCATGCCCAACGAACCCAACTCATCTAACACCCCTTTCTCTCGACGACCTCGACGACAACTAGGCTTATTCTTTCCGTTTCAGCAGGGCTGGAAAATAGTTAAAATAACAACAAAGATATGGTGACCCAATTAAAAGCCGTTCAGTCGATAATGAAGAGATAGTTTCAAAATAAAAGATAGATCACAGGATTTGATAACTACCAGCAGATAAAATAGATATACAAATTGGGATCTATTGCACCAGTCAGTCCCGTCGAAACACAACGAAATACTTTAGTAATACGGTTTTGAACCGACCTACATGGCTTCGACAAAGGCCACAGAACAAACAAGTGACTTCTTTTTATATTATTCTATTGTGCGATGTATGTACCGTTATTATTTCTCCCCCTTATTTACATGTGTAATCTAACTGTAAACGAACTAATCACCACATAATTATTAATTTCCATCGAGTGTGAATTTATTTGCATTGTTGTAATTAGACATCAAATGGCTCGTTTTACATACATAGGTATCTATCCATATGTAATATTTGTTCCCACTAAGTACGCTTGATTCATAATTACACAGAAACAAAAACAATAGATTAGATAAAATTTTATCGAACATCTCCGAACAACATAGATAAAAACGTAACTCTTTCATGGTTTCGGTGATAAATCATTAGCGGAAAACATTATTGTGTTTTAACGAGGCGCAAGTGCCAATTTTTCCTAATGGTAAATTATTATCGCTTTTATGTTGTATTTCAATTTTGTTGAGACGAAAATTCAATTAACGTTTAGCCTTTTTGTGTACACTTGTTTGTGGGCTTATGCTTTATCCGAACAGCACAGCCATGAAATATGCGATTAATAGGCATTGTATATTTTAATTTGAATGCTAGTTTGTGAATTTCCATGACAGGTAATAACTGCATACGCCTGTCGAGGCACATGTATCTCTGATATTCATATTCTTGATGCGTGACTTCCATAAACCCTGTTGTTTTTATAGAGACAGAAAAAAAGCTGCAAATAATTTTACCAAATTCTACCAAGTTGACAGTCCTTGGTCCAATAAATATACGTGTCCGTTTCAGTTCCGTAGACTTAAGTGGTTGTCCAAAAGAATGAGCTCTAATGATATCGGAATGGTATGCGAATCAATACAATAAATCGTTTCTGAAATAAATTAAAAATATGACAAAATTACTTCGAATTGCTTCCGCATTCTTCGTATTCAACGGATCTGATTTTTAGCGACGAGATCCAGATCTCAGATCCTCACATTATCTGTATTTGAAAATTAATGATGAACTGATTTGTATGGATAGTTTGGATTCTGTCTTTTATATGAATACCTGCTGCGTTCCAAAAATTTAGCTGGATCTTTCGTAGTCGATCTCTACTCTTTTGATGGTAGCTATGGATGACCTCATACTTTTTCATTCTGACATTACCAGTTTGACTCCTACCATTTACGACCATATCATACTATTTCTGGCAAAATGATTCGGCATTTCATGACACCACCGATCCAACAGTATTTCATTTGGCACTACAATCTTTGCGTGAGCCTCGCAAGGATTCGTGTTTGTTGGAAAATTATAGTATACGCCAGACAACAGCCATGTCAAGGTAAAAGGTGCTTGTGCCTTTCAACTTAATTTTTAATTTGTCGACAGCCAGTACACGAGTATACACAAATAGAATAATTGTAAAGCATTGCAGCCATCAAAATATAACTTAGTGCGGCATGTGGCAAATACAGAGCATGTACTCCGTCCTATGAGCAATAGCTGAACTCACTTAGTTGAGGGAGGTCCTCGCCGCAAATAGTGCACATGAAATACTTGCACATAAATAGACACACGCACCTAGACTAGCGTTAATGTATTCTTAGCACGCCATTGAGATTTAAAAATACGACCAACGGTATATGTAGTACATATACAACGGAAAATCGTGTACAAATATGCGTGTGTTTCTAAAAGGATGACATATGAGTATATGTTTAGTTAATGCTAGTGCGACTAAAACTCCAATTGTCGCCAATGACTTTTTGGTTTAGTCCTCACGCATGCTTTCAAATCGCCAACGATAATTTTTTAGCGTGGGCTAGCCTTCAACTGGACTTTAAGTAAATATGTATTGTAATAAATATGATTTTTATTGTCATTTGACTTGCTTGGATACTTTCAGAGAAGGGTTTGAACATCGTAGTCTCCTTTAGATTAGCTTACTATTCAATTATAATATTTGAGCCCATTCCATTGTAAGGTGTTCCTGATGTTATGCTGTTGTACGGTTTTCAAGTGCGACCCAGTCTGGTTCTCAATAAAATTAATTATATTAGTTTCAAAAATTCTTTCAAGCAACGGTTTCTTCAAATATTGCTCAATCTCGCTCCATAATAAACTGAAATTATTTCCTAAAACTAAAGATGCTTTTAACAAAGATCTGAGACATCTATAATATGTATATTCTTCTTCTTGACTGGCTTAGACAACCCTCGCGCGAATATAGCCGAGTCCACAACACCGAGCCATTTATTCCTCATTTTGGCAGTTTGGCGCCGATTGGTAATACCAAGCGAAGCCAGGTCCTTCTTCACCTGGTCCTTCCAGCTGAGTAGAGGTCTTCCACTTCCTCGGCTTCCACCAGCAGGTACCATTCGAACAACATGACCTAGCCTGCGTAGCCGCTGTATATGTATCACTCTACCAATATCTCCTCTGAAAGAACTAATTTTTTGTCATATGAGTCCCTCAGCCATGTCTAACTTTGACGTCAACATCTCAAATGTTTCTAAAAAATAAAACTATATACCCAAAAAATTTTCCCCATCGTTATTAGCCACTTATGTCAGCTTCCAATCGTCGAAAGACTTCTCAAACTCGAGTTTTGGATTAGCCTTTGGCTCATTCTACGATTTCTCGTATGCTTGTAAAACGGCCTACGGCCCTTTAAGGCCGATAATTGGACTCTTCAAACTCGTTAAATGTTAAATTTTACAATTCCCGCTATTTTTTGAACAAACCACGTAAGTCCGTTGTTTTAGTTCCCAGCTTTAGCAAATGAACGTGGCAGTCTCATAACTTATATTTTAAAGCCGCTAATAAACGTTTGTATGATATTTCATGGAAATATTTTATTAATGTCCGATAACCTTTATTTATTTTAGAACAATAATTATTATAATTTTGGTTAAATTTCAGAGTTTTACACCAAAAATTACTTCTGTATTATCAGATATTTAAATAAAATTTAATTAATTAATTTAAAATATTTTTTAAACTTTATATAACAAATGAACTCAAACCAAAATCTAAGTTTTCAAAAATAAACAGTTATTTTATATTTTTTCATCATGCTTTCAGCTTCTTTATAAATAAACCATAAACAAATATTCCACAGTTATGACCCCACACTGCTGCTGCAGTGAGCATTTATTATAATTTACCAAAATAGAAAGCTTGCACTCCCTCACCTTAATGTACATATGTATGTTTGTATATCACCAAATTATTGAAAATGAAAAAAAAATCTCTTGCATTTTCGATTTTTCTTCTTATCCAATTTAAAATTGCATACAAAATAAACAAACCAACTAAATGGCAGCAGGATTTGACAGCAATATGGCAGCGGAAGGTTTACGTCAATGTCTGCTGCTATGGAGCGTCGACTATTGGAATCTAGAAGGTAAACAACAAGCAGTGAACCAAGAGCAACCAGAGCCAAAGCCATCACCTTATAACGCATATGAATTTATATGAAATAAAGCTTTTCTTTCGTTCATTTGATTTTTCCAATTTAAATGCTTAATACCTTTGCATATATTTAGTTTTGTACGTTTGTGTTTGCTTGTGTGTGAGGTACCTTTTGTGCCTTTTAGCCCTTTTGTAATGTATTCAGTTTCTTCATTATAACGGTTTTTGTGTTTGCATAAATCAATTCTATACTCTATTGTATTATAGTGGATAGTTAGTCTAGTTGCCTTGCCTGACTGCAATGCAAAAAAAAATGAAAAAAAAACTAGAAGTAATGATTTTCTCATGCAAATCGAAAGTAGTGCGCAGCGTACGCCCTTCCTTTGAATGCATGTGTATAATCATTTTAAAAAATAGTTTTTCATTTATTCAATTTTTTTTTATATTTTTTATTGTAGTTTTGCAGTTACATATATATATATATATATATATATATATAAATGCATTTAATATGAGTGTGTTGAGTTGTGAGTTTTGTAAATGCATTTTAAATAATATTTGTTATCGCAATATATTTATAGAAATAACAACAATATTGTAATTTTATAGTTTTATTTATATTCATAATTTCTATTTATATTTTTATTTTTCATTGTTTTTGTTTTTCACTTTACTTCAGTTATGGCTGACAGCGCTTTCAAGTCGCGTGACATTGGCTTGCGTGCCCAGAAGAAGATCCTCTCGCGCATGGCCACCAAGAATATAGCGAAAACATTTATTGACGGCACAACCGCATCGCTGCTTGATAATTTATATCGCCTTTGTAAAATGCATGTAAGTGCGCGCCCTCTCCTTACAATCAATTTCACTAACTTCTTACATATATATTTGCATTTATATGAATAAATAAAATTGAGTGTAGTAATATTTACAATTTGTGAGAACTTTTCATATTAACTATCTTTATACGAGTACTATACATACTTATTAAAAGCTGCCTCATTTCATTCACCAACTATCAATTGTAGAATTGTATTTACATCCATTTTTTTTTTCATATATAATTTAATGCAGACGGGCAATAAAGCTAAAGCGGAGAAGCTGATAAAGAATATAATAAAAATCGTTATCAAAATTGGTGTCCTACATCGAAATAATCAATTTAGTGCCGACGAACTGAAGGATGCGGAAGTTTTTAAGCGGAAGTTTCAAGTGAGTTTAATCAAGTTTAATATAAATAAGCAAGTAAATATGTAATGACAACAAAAAAGTAATGAAAAACATAAAATATACCAAAGTGTATTCAACAAAGTGAACCAGGTATATGACATATCACAATTTTTTACCCGAATGTGACATGTTTGTTGCCATTGATTTAACCCATACATTTATTCAAAAATTCAAATTTTGAAATTCAAAAGTAAACAAATTTCAAACCAAAAAAAAAATATTTTTTAAATGAATAAAAGAAAATGCCGAATACTTTCTGCTTAGGCAAAACAACTCATGGAAGCAATTTACTAAGGTTTTGTGCTCCAACTGACAAATTGCAAACAATTTTATCAATATATATTATATTGTTAAAGTTAAAAAAGACGGGGTAATGTAAACAAAAACATGTATTGTTTACTATTTTATTGTCAAAAGGGGGTATGTCAAATACTTAGTTCACTTTGTTGAATACACTTTGAAATATACTATATTATACTCTAGTGTTATAAATATCGAAATGTTCAGAGCGGCAAGTAGAGTTGAAATCCGGACGTGTATCCGTCTGTCCGTGCAAGCGATAACTTGAATAAAAATTGAGATATCTTAATGAAACTTGGTTCACATATTCCTTGGCGTCCTGAGCAGGTTGATATTGCATATGTAATCGGACCATTGCCACACCCGAAAACGTATAAGAGTCATAACTAAACTATAAATAAAGTTAAAAAACTAAAATTTGGCACAAATAGATCGCGCTAGGAAGGATCATATTTGGTTGCATTTTTTGAAAAGTGGGCATTGCCCCGCGCCTCAGTATGTTCTTTGTACATATCTCGTAAACTGCTAAAGCTATATGAACCAAAAATTCAGCAGTCACTCCCCTTACGGACCCCATTACACACCAATTACTAAAAGTGTGTTATCTCACTAACGAAAAACGTTAGAAACACTAAATTTTACAGAAATGGCAGGAAGAAGCTGCACTCTGATTGTTTTTTATGGAAAATGGGCGTGGCGTCGCTCACTTATGGGTCAAATACAATATCTCAGAAACTACTCAACAAAGTAGACAACAACGATTTCATTGAAATTTGGTTTATAATATTTTCTTAACACCCTAATGACCCGGTCGGAATATGGGCGAAATCGGTTCACAGCCACACCTACTTTCCATATAATAAAATTTTGAATTCCATCACTTTCTAATGTATACATAAGGAATCAATGAAGATAGCGCAATACAACTTTACACAAATACTGTATTTGAGCTGTGGTATCACTTTTGAAGAAATTGTCGAGATCGGACTATAACTTTTCAAAGTCCCTGATGTCGAACATAAAGTACTCAGTGCCTAAGTGTATTTTTTGACAGAAATTATCGGTAAATCTCTCAGATATTTCGATGTAATTCAGAGAGAATCTTCTAATTGTGTGTCTCAGTATCAAAAATGGTTAAAATCGGGTCATAATTTCCCTTAGCTCCCATATACCTAATTATAGGTTTTTCAAAAATATGATGGGCTTAATACCTCATAAATCGGTTAGTATGTGAAATATCTTAGCCAAATTAAGTGAGCAAAATCTTTGATATAATGTATGTTGGTGAAAATTAGTGAAATCGGTTCAGGAATTACCTCAGCCTATATACTATATATGAGGATTTTCGTTATTATATTGGATTTATGCCGAATATATGGGTCAAATTGTATTTTATCTTAATAAAAATATAGCAGTAAATTGCGAGAGTATAAAATGTTCGGTTGCACCCGAACTTAGCCTTTCCTTATTTGTTTTCGACATAACCTTTATATGGGAGATGGGTGTGGATATTATCCGATTTCATGGTACGTAGTTAATTTTTTTTTTAGTTTATAAAGAAATTCTGGTTTATTTTATGACCGTTATATGTACTGATACTCTCTTTGCAACTTTAGAGTACTAAAAAGTTAATGCTCTCGTTATTGATTTCATAACCATTTAATGCAATTTATTTGCTCAAAGTACATAAACAAGAAAAATTCTTTCAAACAATTGTTAATTTTTTTATATTCCCACTCTTTCAGAATACCCAACTCTCTGTGATTTCCTTCTATGAAGTGGATTACAGTTTCGACCTGCCGTATCTGCAAAAGTCCATTGCTGAATCGCATGCCGCCCTCAAGTCAATTGTCCAACGACATCTCACCGAAAAGTCACTGAATCGCATCGATGAGGTTTTCGACTTTTTCGGTGATACCGTACTCTTAGAGACCGCCTTCAAACCCAATTCACAGTATCGTGAGTTAATGGGCAAAATTGTCAGCGATATCAATACTGCCATGGAAACGGGAGACATGTAAGTAAGCGTGCGCCTTTAGTACTTAGGCACACGAAATAAATCGTATTAAGGACACACTATGACACGCTTACACTCAACTCTCGTCTCGTCTTGTCTCGCCCAAAGGACTGCAAAGTACTTTAAAGTCGGTGGAAAAAAGCGAAGATGTGAACACAAATGAAAGGCTTAAATGGAATTTAGGTCATTAGTATGGAACAAGAAACCAAAAAATAATATGTAATAACAATAAAATAATTCACAGCACTTTTATCGAATACGCTTGTCTTAAATATTATAAAAGAAAAGAAAATGTAAAAAAATAAATAAATAATGATGAACGTCATGTTAAATAAGATTCTGGCTAATAATGCGAACGTTACAATATAGGTGATGCTGTAGTATGTATATATGTATTTATTTATGAAAAAAATTATAATGGCGATGATTATGACATTGCTGATAATTGTGTTATGATAATACAAAGATTTTTGATGCTATTGATTAAGCATACTAATGTTAACAGCGTTATTGATTCAATGCTATATTGATAATAATGATAATAATATTTATTATTATAAGCTAGTAAAAAAACAAAATGATGGAAAAAGCAAAAACAAAAAAAAAATAATTTTTGAACGATTATTTTTCTATGGTGATATTAATTAAAATAAAAGAAAAAACACAAACAAATATTATAAAAGGAAAACAACAACAAGGAATATGCACAAGTGCTGAACCATTATGAACATATTGAAAAGAAAGCATATAAACACAACAAACACACACAAATGTACAACATGAATAATATTAGCGTTTAATTTGGCAGTGCGTGGATTTGATTTTTGAAAAAAATTACAAAATGTGCTTCAAAGTGAAAATATTTGCATCTTGAGTTGAACGAAATTCCTTGAATATCAACTATTTAACCTAACTAATTTGATGCGACCAAAAAAAAATCGGAATTCGTCAATTATATTCGTATGCTATGTAATAATATTGTTTTCTTCGTATTGATTTCGTTTTTTTTTTCGTATAACTTTCGTTATTACAACTGTGAACCACTCAAATTTAACGCAAATATTATTCATGCTTGCAAATGGAATTGCAATAACAATTTGGCGTCCTGTACGAGTATTGATTGTTGTAACAAATGTACTGTTATTATTATAGATTAAGATCTAAATAAGTTTAAGAAGCTAAAAACTAAATAATTTTTCGCAATGCATTCACATCGCTACAAAGTTGGCACACACACAAATTGAGAAAAGACAAGAAAAATCGGTATAAACTAAGCAAAACAACAAAAACATTTACTAAATTATGTACTATACATACATACAGTATATAATGTAATGTACGCATGCGTGTACCTAGTTTCAATACTAATTTTTTTATACTACACCATACATAATGTACAAGTATTGGTAACTATGAAGATGCAAATGAAAACTCTGCAAAAGCTCAATTATTGTCTGAGCGCGCATTAGGGACTTTTTCAACGTAGTAAAAACTAAAACAACACTGCAAAATTAAAACTGAAACCTAAATATTATAAACTAATCTATGAAACATATGTAATGAACGTTTGTAAGCTATGCGCTAGTGCATATGTACTCTATGTATTTTCAAAAGGACTACTACACAAAGTAAAAATATCAATTTTTGTATTTTCTATACTATAATGACTAAATATGCGTTAACTAAGCAAATATTTAACTAAAATTAAAGCATTTTGCGCTAACGAACTGCGCCTTTTGGGCGTTATACATACATACATAATTCGGCGAACATTACAAATAACGCTACAGTCAAGTGTACACTCGTGGCTTTTGAGTCAAAATTTACTATGCTAAATTTGAAAAAAAAGAAACGTATTAATATAAAAAATAACTAGCTGGATATATTGAAAGCACTTATTAAAATATCGCAAGGCCTGATGTACTTAATTAATGAAATTAAAGAAGATTGCGCCGATCAACTATTGATCTCGTTTGAAAATAAAGAATTTTAGTCACGGCTCATTTGGCAAAGACATTTTCGCAGCAATAAAAAAAATATAAAAATAAATGATAAAAAAATATAACAAAAATATTTTGCAACGCTCGCAATTTGCAACACAAATATATGCATTTATGAAGGAAATTAAGTATTTTGTAATGCGTTTATCAAATTTCACTTGTATTTTTAACAATAATTCGCGACTTTTAACAGTTTTTTTATTTTATTATTTTTTTTTTAACAAAACACTAAAATATACCGTTAAACGAAAAATTCTGTTTTTATTAAGTACTCGATCTTCAAATGTAATTATTCAATTTTCTTACTTTAAAATTGTCTTAAATATAGTTTGCACACAAAAAAAATTATCTAACAAGCCAAACTAATTGACCTGGTTTTTGAATATACCCTATATTTGCATTACCTATGTATATGCAGTGCGACAAATAAAAGCAATGCATTACATTCCAAATAGCTTATGAAAACTATTATCAATATAGTTTTTTCGTTAAATGCACGTTAAATGTTTCCATATCCGAAAGCAACCTAAAAACGTTCTTTTAAGAATCGTAACAAACATATCGTTTACCGTTCTTCTTTTTGGATATACAAAATAGCTACATACTTATTGTACTCAAATAATGTACTCGACTTAAATAAATGTACTCGTATTTACCCACTGATATACCAACGATTATTATATAATGTACACGCGTACATATACACAAACACACACAAACACTTAAACGCATTAATACACTATAAAATTATACAACAATTTATGCATAAATTTACGCAAATATTAATTTGAAAATTATCTTATAACATTTTTTACAAACATTTTCTAAATTAAATTAAAAGATCTTCTAATTTGTATTCTTATGTTTTCTATGTACAAAATGAATGGTGCATATTTTTATATATATTTTTACTCAATTCATTTTAAGTTCTATGGCAGAAATTTATAAAATATTTATATTTATAAAAAATAGATATGTATTGACTGTTTATGAAAATATCAATGTTTTAAATAGTTTACAGGAATAACAAGCATTTATTTATGTTTTTTTTTTGCACTTGTAGTAGTCATCGATGAATGACTGAAAGCGTTATATCGCATTTCCTTGAAAATCCAGTAGCAATAATAGTCACATCAAATTGCTGTTTAGTTTATGTAGTAGTATTGTCATAAAATATATATTAATTGGAAATGTTTTATATTTAAGCTAAAATTTTGTGTTTTAGTGTTAAAAAATACTATGAATTTGTTTTGTATGTTATTAAGCCGTTTAAGTTTTAGTTTATTATGAAAATAAATCTATGTTAAACACCACACAAAAGGCAATTTATTAAATGGAATGGCAAGAATGTAAGTAAGTATCAAGTGTTTTGGCGAATTTGAAAATATCGTTAGATATAAAATGTATTTCAATTATTATACTATTTATACATTAACCAAAAAACAAAGCCTAAGTGCGGCCGCAGGGGTCAGGCTCTTTTTGCCTTCCTTTCGAACCAAAAATCTACTGTGAGAACAAAAATATCGGCACAAAACATTTTACACTTCACAAACATTACAGAGTAATTAACACCAACTTTGGGATTTCATGGAGTTACACAATACATACCTTTGCCGGTTTTCAAAAGTTTAAACATTTTAATTTTATATTTTCAACACTTTAAACTCTATATTTTTTTGTATTATTTAATTACATTATTATTCAGCACGTTTTTCTTCCAATACCTCATCTGTGGATTTACTTTTATCAGCAAGACGCTGTTTTTTAAATAATTCAATCAGTTTATCTGTGGCCGATGGTTCCACATCGAGCGGACGTGAAGCGTCTGCATTGGGGTATGTTGTTACATTGGCCTCTGGTGCGCGTAATGTAAAAGGCGTCCATGGACCCTGTATTGAAGGCATATCGGTATGCCACATTTTACGTAAGCGCAGTGAACTTGAACTGCCATTCTGTGTTTTCAACAGTTGAAGCCATTTGGAAATGTCATCTTTAGTGGCATTGCGACAGCTAAGCCATTCACGTTCGCCATTTACTAAAATTGAAAATTAAGTTAATAATGGGGCATAACACATACAGTTTTTGTATTTACTTACGATATTCACCAACTAGTACCGGTCCACGATGACGGCGTGGTTTAACATAAACCACTACACCGGGATTCTCTTTGGCAAAGTCAACCAGATGGTTTTCAATGAATTCTCTAATAAAGTAAGCGAAACATGTTTTAAAATATAAACATTAAAAGCAATTTACGAAGAGGTGTACCTCATGCCCCGGCTGGATCCATTGTTCTTACAGAACTTTAATGTAACACGCTGCAATTGGCAAACATAGCGACCTAAACCATTTTGTAGCGGTGCACGTGGAAATCCAGACTTGAGAAACAAATGACTATTCGACATTTTTATTTAAAAACACTTAGGAACTGCGGAGCACGAAATTATTACTTATAAAAAAACTGCACTGAATAATCAACTAACCTATTTGTTATGGAATAAACAGCTGTTGAAAGGGTGGTTCGATGATGGATGAAAAACATGCGTACAAAAAATCTCTATTTGCATAGATTCAATTGAAATAAAACTATATCTACCTAATTCTAAATCAATTATTTAATTTCTAATAAAATAAACACATAATTTATAATGCATTTTAAAAATAATATACATGCATTTTAATAAATTTTAGTTTTGTAACACTTAATAGCAACCCTGTTGTGATATAACCTACCTTTAGTTGACATTTCGTAAAAATAATTTAGTAGGTTATTTTGCTTTCTGATATTGTTCATAATTTTTAAAATAAAATAAAATGAACTTTGGAAAAATTCTGCGCGCATCCAGCGTGCAATGGCAGTTGGCACGAGATTATGCCTTCAAAACGGATTTGAAAATCAAATGGATACGTCCGGAGAAAATCCCTTGCACAAAGCCGGAGAAAAGTGGCGATTTAGGAAAATTACCTCCAATTAAAGAAAATGAGTTATTGCTGCATTTTAAAAACTCCAAAGAGCTACAAGAGTAAGTTAATATTAACTGTTGTCATGCGGTGCAATAAATTATATTTAATTACTTTATAGCGCCGATCCAGTCGTACAATCGCTCTTTCAACTTGACAATAATCCCTTGGCGGAAACTTCACGTTATTTGCGCGAGCAGATGATCAAAGAGGTGCAACGACATCCGCTTGATTATGGTTCTATGGAAGCAAAATGTAAGATGATTTGAAATTTTTTAATTGATTAATTCTTATTAAATGAATAATTTACTTTATATAGTGGCGCGTATGACTGTGAGAATTCGTAGTATGCAAGAACAACTTGATAAATTCCCGAGAAATATCAAATTGAAAGTAGCGTTAAAAGAACTAATTGATAAGCGAAAGAAGTTCTTGAAATATTTACGCCGTTGGGACTATCGCAGGTTTGAATGGATGTTGGAGAAACTCGATTTAGTTTACAAACCGCCACCAACAGAATTCCATTGGGTTACAAGAAAAGAATCGCTTCAAAAGCTGACAGATGCGCATTGTGAGAAGATCAAGGAGGATCGTCTTGCTGAATATCGTCAAGTTTTAAATGCGCAGAAGATACCCTTCTTAGAAGACGCCATCAAGAAAATGGAATTTGTGCGCAAAGAGCAGCTAGATTTAGAAATACCAGTCACGGTAACAGAAGAGCAAATAGCGGACTTTAAAAGAGAACTTGATTATCTGAAATCTGAACAAAATACAAAAACCGAAGATAAAGAATAAGTAAAAAAGCCATTGTTAAATATAATAAAATAAATAATTATTCGTTAATTAAATTTTGTGTGCAGTTGCTTGTGTTGTGCTAGTTCGGAACGTATGGAATATAGAATGCATTCGTAAAGAAAAAATAACCATTTACAAATATGTATAAACGAAATTTATTTGCGCATACACACTGCGGCTTCAGCCTTTAATTCAAATACACACACTAATTTTCATTTTAATTTAAATATATAAACCTATAACTAAGTATGTACCTAATGGTAAATCTGAGTTAAATTGAAAAGTAAGAAAACACCACGGATACAACGCATGGTAGCACAAATGCGGTGCAAATATTAGTAGTTACGGCATTCAACGCGAGTCGACGAAACCATACTAAAATTACTAAAAACTACCAAACTCGATCTATCAAACTGTTATCCTGCGGCTTTTGATTCATTGTCGCCATTTGTTGATGATAATTTCGCATCTGATTGCTGCGACGCGGTTGTGCCAAATATTCGAACATACTTTGAGAATGCTGCGAAAGCATTTTACTCAAGTCACTGGGCATTGGATCGGTCCAAAAGAAGTCGTGATTCAGCGCAGTGTCCGCATCGATACGTTTCTTTGGATCTAGTGTTAACAACTTATCAAGTAGATCACAGCCATTGGGGTCCTTAACATAGGGTCGCAAGCGTTCCTTGACACGACGCTTCTGATTCTTAGGTAATTCTAAGGGTTTGTATAATTCTAATTCCTCGACTCCAGCCCAAACATCCGGTGTGAATGAACCGCATAATTGAGAAATGAATGTTAGTTGTTGTTGTTCAGTATTGCCTTGCATAATGGGTGAACGTGTCCACATTTCAGCCATTATACAACCAGCACCCCACATATCTACAGGTGGACCATAATTACGATCACCGAGCAACAATTCTGGTGGTCGATACCACAATGTAACAACACGATTTGTATAACGATTTTTAACATCATTTTTCGGTATGCTAAACGCACGCGCCAAACCAAAATCAGCCAATTTTAACACGCCGTGTTTGGTAATAAGTACATTAGCTGCCTTCATGTCACGATGCAGAATCTGAAAATGTTATAAAAAATATTCCATTAATATATATTGTTTGACGAATTTATAAAAGTATTACCTTATTGCTATGTATATAATATAAACCGTTTAATAGTTGCTGCATAACCTTCTTGATTTCGCCAAGACTGAATTTAACATTGATATTGGATAACAATCCGGCCAAATCGTGTTCACAAAAATCAAAGACCAAATAAAATGTTGAACGGTAGCCGTTGCTGGCAGTCGCTTTGGTACGACAGATTTCGATTAGATTCACTACGTTTTCATGTTTCAACAGTTGCAATATACGTATTTCACGTAGCGCAGTAATAGGAAACTATAATTTAACAAATGTGTATGGAAGTTAGTAAAATTTATAATTACAAAATAATAAATAATGCTTACGCCTTCTTTTTCGTTATCCATTAGCACTTTCTTCATGGCGACGAATTTTTTGTTACCCTTCTTTTCGCGTGCCTTAAACACTTCACTGTAAGTGGTGAAATCAAAACTCATTTAACAAACACTGAGACACAAAGAAATTAGTTCATCAATATTGATTACAAGACTTACCCGAATGTGCCCTGACCTATTTTTGCTACCTTCTCATATTTGGAAGATTCGTCACAATATGGAAAATCATATTCTTCGATGTATTTCTGTTTCTCCGCCAATGAAAGTGTACGCGAGGAACTAGATGAAGTCACGCCAGGCGTCGATTGCATTGAATGCGGATGTGGAATGTGCTCATCTCGTCCACGAGAGGACATGCTGTATGGCCACTCTTGTCTTGTTGTAGGAATTTCTTTATATTGTTATGATTGTTTGCCGTTTTCTGTTTCTTTAAGCTGCACACTTTTAAGCTTTTACAATTTTTTTACAAATAAATAATAAATAATGTTTTAGCAACGAGCTAATTTATTTTAGAATGTAATTACTGTTTGACAGTTTATGTATTTGGCAGTAGTGACAGCGCAGTCATATCTGAACATATGATTCGAGACTCGAAATGATATTTCAAACACGATAGGGTGATTCACATAAAATTTTTATTTACAAAATTTATTTTTGTTTACAAAATAACAGCTGGCAAATGTAATTCAAATTTCGTTCTTTTAATATAATTTATAACCTTATTAAACAAAATAAAACTATTAAGATAAATAGTTAATATAACCACAAATACGAGTTAATATTAATTTAAGCAAAAAATTAAAAAATAATACAACTTTTCCTTATTATGACACACACACCCTATACTTTGAAATAAACTCGTCTAAAACTTAATAAATTTTTCAAATTATAGTATTTATTGCATATCATGGACAAGACTTTGGATATAATTTTATTCTTTTCAATTTACTGCATACGAAGTTGTTTCGAATATATTATTAAAGTAGTAGCAAACTAATATATGCCAGAACTGAAAAGTTTTGTGAAACTATTTTAAATTTATATAAACTGCAAGTCATAAATAATTAAAGTAGCTTCGCTGAATTGCGCTACTCTTTAAAGAACTGGTATATGTTCACTAGTTATAACGCATATTTTATTGCTCTTAAGATACCAAAATATTTAGGAATAAAACCAATTCAGGCTAATATGTATGAACCAAAGCAGCTTAGAACAAACATATAAAAAAAATCTATGTGCAAAATCTAAATTGTGTTGATAAAATTATTGTTTAGTAACGTCTATATATTTCTCAATATACAACTGCTGTTCATGTTCCTAACATCCACTATCCACTGCGGAAATAATTTCAATCCGAATAGATTGTGATAGAAGACGCATAGTAGTTTAGGAATGCTGTAGCATTCAATCTTTTGCTTATAAGATGTCAATAGTGTATAATATTAAGCGCTCAGTGACGGTTTCTCGAATTGCTACGAGATCGTGAACGATTGCGGCCACGTCTTTGTTTGGAACGAGTTGGTGACTTGGAGGAACGTCGTTTACGCTTTGCTGAAGTTTCTGATGAACGAGAAGATGATCGTGAACGAGATCTTGACTTAGATACAATACGTCCGGCTTTCCCAGACGCATGTGAGGAGGTTCGTGATGTTTGTGAATGCGTCTTGGAGCGCTCTCGTGAACGTTTACGTGTTGATGGTGCTGATTTAAGGCTGTTTGACCGTGATGTCTTGCGATCTTTGGACGAACTGCGTTGACGTGATTTTCGTGATCGGCTGCCCGAACGTGAACCACCAGAGCTGGAACCTGAGCGGGTACTTGAAGTATACGATGATGATGAAGAGCTTGAACTGGAAGAAGTCGATGATCTCGATTGGGATCGTGAACCACTGCGAGACCGAGACTTTGATCGGGAGCGTGAACGACTATGTGAACGAGATTTTCGCTGCTCTAAGGATTTTGTGTTTGATTTAGGGTTTTGTTCGGCTCCTCCTGGTGTTACCAGAGTAACTGGTGTTATTTCGTCATCACCCCACAAATCATATTTCGAAAGATCACCACCATCGTCTTCCTCGTCCTCTTCTTCTTCAAGAGCATCTTCGTCTGTATCGTCATATTCCTTTTCGTCATTGGATTTTTCATTATCTTTCATTTTGCGTTTTTTTAAGCGACCAAACTCATCATAATCACTGTCGGAATCCGAGCGATCTTTATATTCGACCACTCCACGATCATTATAGCCACCACCATAGCCTAAGTAAATAAAATATATTAACATAAGCTCATCTAACTACGGGACTAAACATTTGATATACATATTTCTACACAGCGTCAAAACAAAAAAGACAATTGTGTCATATTGTACTTTTATGAATATAAAATCCGCACGTGTAACTCACCAGTACGCTCTTCAACATCGCTAAACTTTGGTGCATTACACATATTGCAAGTTTGTCGACGAGCCCAGTTTACATTGGCACATTTGCTGCATTGCCAATCCTCAGCTGAGAAGAGACCACGCGATTTTTCGGCGGCAGCTTTGCCAATTTCAGTTCCCAATTTCTTCTTGGACGCGGAACCTCCACCGCCAGTTGACCGTTCCGGGCTGCGTTGCCCAAAACTCGCATGACGGCTTCTGTAAGGCAAATTTCAGAAATCGTCGGAAGAAATTTTTAGTTATATGATAAAACAAATAATTGGCTATTTTGCTGCGAACAACACTCGACCACCCTCCTCAGACAGTCGACAGTTAGCTGCAACTCACTCGCTATCACCGAAAGCGGCACCAACGCCAGCTCCTGTTCCGGTACCAGCACTCGTTGACATGTTTTCAGTTTTTTTGCTTTCTTTCCACTTTTTTCCGGCCAATTATTTGCCGTCAACTTACTGCTACAGCGTAATTTGCATTAAATTCAACTTTTTGTTAAAATTTTAAAGTATTGTATAATTTTTATATACTCTCTTATTTTCTAGCAATTAGAATTAATATTAGAAATTAATAGCAGAATTTTCCTAATCGATTTTTTAAGTTCTACAATTTTCGCGTGTTTCTCTTTTTAATACGTCTCTTCTTCTTATTCAATTACAGCAGAGAACATCCAATATTTTGAATGCATTTTGGGAGAACAAATGGAACTTGGATTGGAACAGGGTAGTTTGAAAATTTTATTTTTCTTAAAGATCTAAAATTCGTTCTGTTATGTGTATATTTAAGTACTAATACTAATGTAATATACAGAAATTAAAACAATTATTTTGTTAATTTACCAAAATCCCCTATTTATGTTATTTTATTAAAAAATTAATGACTTTCATTCATTTATTTTTATTTTTAGTCATATATACACATACATACATTTATATTGGATGATGAATTTGTTTTGTTGTTCGATAAGTTTTTAAATAGTTGTTTTGGTGATGACATAATTTATTGTTTAGGAATATTTAACAGGTTGTAAAATATTAATAATAATAATGAATTTCACCTGTATTAGCAATCTATCACATGATAGTTGTCTCGCTTATACCTACATTTTTATTTTTGGTTTTTGTATTACTGATTTTTTTTGTTGTCAAATGACACATTTCACAATTATCATTATCACAGTGGTAAATTACCTTTCAGCGAAGAACGTATAATATAATATAATTAAAAGTTCTCTGCTTTCAAAGTGAACTCATCGGTTTCTTTACAAGAAGCAAATCACCAAAAGAATTTTATACTACATCATGGAGACCGCGAATAAAGATAGTGTTAAGGAGTATCCGGTTACCTCAAAGCTAGATTTGCTAAATGTTATGTGTTCAATTTGTCACGATGTTTATAAAAATACGGATCAAATATCCTACACAAGCTGTGGTCATATATTTCACAAAAAGTGTTTATTTATGGCATTTAAAAAATCAAAAACATTTCCCGAATGTCATCGCCCATCTGGAAATAAAAGAGTACACCCTATATTCCTCTATTTTGGTCAAAGTACAGAAATGGATTTGAAATGGATGAAATCCTACGCGAATTTGCCTATTTGGACACCATTACACCATTTAGAATTGAATGGTTCGGCCCCACTGTCTCCATCAAAGCTAGATAAAGCCATTCAAGCTGGTACAGATACCGAAGGTAATCCAACCTATGTGGCTCGTGTTTATTTCCAGAATGACGTTTTGCCAGCCGGATATGTACCAGCTAAAGGAGTTGCATATGCGTCCTATGGTTGTAAAGGCTATACATTTAGTGAAAATATCGAATTATTGAATAACTTTACACACAAATGGCTGCCAATTCAAATGCACAAGTACCGGAAAGAGCTGTAGTGGGCGGATTTTCTGAGCTTGGTGAGGATTTGTATGTAGCACGAGCACAATATAATGGCAAAACACTACTGGGCAAACTGCAAGTTACTCACGGCAAAATGTATATGCCATACGATGGAATTGAAGTTGAATCTGATGAATATGAAGTATTGGTGCGAATAAAGGTCACTGACCGAAGAATTGGCGAAAAAAATAATGACTCATAAACAGATACCAGTAAATGTTCAATCAAGCATTTAACTCTGCATCATATGCATTTATATTAACGTTAAATTTTTATTATAATTAAGCAGTGTTCTGGCGGAAACAAATCCGAAAAAGTACAAAAATTATGCTATAAAGTAATACTTATATTTAATCATACAAAATGTACTTGTTGTATTACAACTTTTTGTTTATTTAAACATTATGTAAATATATAATTTTTATTAAATATAAATTATAAAACACCACTTTTGAATTGTATTATTTTCGTAAAATTATTAATGTATGTAGTTCAGTTGTCTCTATTTATTCAATTACAGTAGAGACCGTCTAATTTTGGGTGAACGAACAAAACATGAATTCGAACAGGGTACAGGGTACTTTGGAAATCTAATTTTTCTTAAAGATCCAAAAATAGGTATGTATATCTGTATATTTGAGTACTAATACTATATTAACATACAGAAATAAAGATAATTTATTGTATTTAACAAAACAGTCCGATTTATTATATTTTTATTGCAAAAAAAGAAACATGTTTTCCAACTTTTTTATTTTCACTTTCTATTTTTTTACGCAAAACACTTACTTCTATAGGATGGTTTATTTGGATTGATATAATTTAAAAATTGTTGTTCTTGTGCTAAGGGCACAATTATTAATAATTGTTTAAGAATATTGTACAGGCTGTAAAATATTTCACCAGTATCATCAATCTATCATGTGATAGTTGTCTCGCTTATGCTTGAATATTTTGTTTTGGTTTCAAAATGTTTTTGTATTACTGTTTTTTTTTGTTTTTTTCGTTTTTTTTCCAACAGTCGCATTTCACAATTACCACAGTGATAAAAATATACTTCGCTTTTCATCGAAGAACATATATTATAATCAAAAGTTCTCTGCTTTCATAGTCACATCGGTTTCTTTATAATACAAAAGAAAAATCACCAGTCGAATTTTATACTCCATCATGGAGGCCGCGAATAAAGATAGTGTTAAGGAGGATTCGGTTACCACAAAGCCAGATTCGTTAAATGTTATGTGTTCAATTTGTTACGATTTTTATAAAAACACGGATCATATCTTTTCCACAACCTGTGGTCATATATTTCACAAGAAATGTTTATTAATGGCATTTAAAAATTCAAATACCTGTCCTGAATGTCGTCGTCCATCTGGAAAGAACAGAGTGCATCCCATATTCCTCAATTTTGGTGAATGTAGCGAAATGGATATAAAATGGATGGAATCTAGTGCTGTTGATGCCTATGCAAATATGCCTATTTGGACACCATTATACCAATTAGAATGGGGTGGTTCGGCCCCACTGGCTCCACCAGAGCCAGATGAAGCCATACAAGCAGGAACAGACACCGAAGGCAATCCAACATATGTGGCTCGTGTTTATTTCCAAGATGACCTTCTGCCAGCCGGATATGTACCAGCTAAAGGAGTTGCATATGCGTCCTACGGTTGTAATGGTTATACACTTAGTGAAAATATCGAATTATTGAATAATTTTACACACAAATGGGTAGCTGATACAATGGGACATGTACCGGAAGGAGCTGTAGTGGGTGGATATTCTGAGCTTGGTGAGGATTTGTATGTAGCACGAGCACAATATAATGACAAAACGCTGCTGGGCAAGGTACACCCTTCTCACAGGGTAATGTATATGCCATACGATGGAATTGAAGTACATTCAGATGAATATGAAGTATTGGTGCAAGAAAAGGTCACTGCACAAGGTAGTGGCGAAAGAAATAATGAATCATAAATAGAAATCAGTAAATGTTCAACCAAGCACTTGTCTTTGCATCATATACACATTTATATTATTATCATTATATTTTTATTATAATTAACCAGTGATCCGGCGGAACAAATTCAAAAAGTACCTATACTCGCCTAAACAATTTGTTTAACAAATATAAAAGTCATAAATGATATTATAAAGTAATACTAATACTGAATCTTTCAAAATGTACTTATTGTATTACATCTTCTTGTTTATTAAACATTATGTAAATATACTATTTTTTATTAAATATATATTATAAGCCACCACTTTCGAATTTCGAGTATTTTCGTAGAATTATTAATGTATGTAGTCAGGTTTTCTCTTTTTTATTCAATTGCAGCAGAGACCGTTTAATATTTTTAATGAAATTTGGGAGAACGAACGAAACATGAATTCGAACAGAATAATTTGGAAATTTAATTTTTCTTAAGGATTCAAAAGTAGTTATGGTATCTGTATGTTTCAGTCCTAATACTAGATTAATACACAGAAATTAAGATAAGTATTTATTGTATTTAACAAACCAGCCCTAATTATATTATTTTTATTAAAAAAATGTGACTGATGCATATTTTCCCAACTTTTTTTTTCACTTTCCAATTTTTTACTCCAAGTACATATTTCTATTGGATAGATTATTTGGGTTGATGTAATTTAAAAAATTTTGTTTTTGTGCTAAGGGTACAATTATTGTTTAAGAATATTGTGCGGCTTGTAAAATATTTCACCAAATTCAATCTATTATATGATAGTTGTCTCGCTTATCGCTGAATATTTTGTTTTTGTTCGCAATGTTTTTGTACTACTGTTTTTTGTTTTTGTTTTCAACAGTCGCATTTCACAATTAACACAGTGATAGATCGGCTTTCATCGAAGAATATATAATATAATTAAAAGTTCTCCGTATTCATAGTCACACATCATGGAGACCGGGAATAAAGATAGTGTTAAGGAGGATTCGGTTTCCACAAAGCCGTATTCGCGATATGTTATGTGTTCAATTTGTTACGATTTTTATAAAAACACGGATCATATCTTCTCCACAACCTGTGGTCATATATTTCACAAGAAATGTTTATTAATGGCATTTAAAAATTCAAATACCTGTCCTGAATGTCTTCGTCCATCTGGAAAGAACAGAGTGCATCCCATATTCCTTAATTTTGGCGAACGTAGCGAAATGAATATAAAATGGATGAAATCTAGTGCTCTTGATGCCTATGCAAATATGCCTATTTGGACACCATTATACCAATTAGAATGGGGTGGTTCGTCTCCACTGTCTCCACCAGAGTCAGATGAAGTCATACAAGCAGGAACAGACACCGAAGGCAATCCAACATATGTGGCACGTGTTTCTTTCCGGGATGACCTTCTGCCAGCCGGATATGTACCAGCTAAAGGAATTGCATATGCCTCCCATGGTTGTAATGGCTATACACTTAGTGAAAATATCGAATTATTGAAAAATTTTACACACAAATGGGTAGCTGATTCAATGGGACATGTACCGGAAGGAGCTGTAGTGGGCGGATATTCTGAGCTTGGTGAGGATTTGTATGTAGCACGAGCACAATATAATGACAAAACACTGTTGGGCAAGGTACACCCTTCTCACAGGGTATTGTATATGCCATACGATGGAATTGAAGTACATTCAACTGAATATGAAGTATTGGTGCAAGAAAAGGTCACTGTGCAAGGAAATGGCGAAAAAAATAATGAATCATAAACAGAAATCAGTAAATTTTCAATCAAGCACTTGACTCTACATCATATACACATTTATATTATTATCATTATATTTTTATTATAATTAACCAGTGATCCAGCGGAACAAATTCAAAAAGTACCTATACTCGCCTAAACAATTTGTTTAACAAATATAAAAGTCATAAATTATATAAAGTAATACTAATACTGAATCCTTCAAAATGTACTTATTGTATTACAACATTTTGTTTATTTAAACATTATGTAAATATATAATTTTTTATTAAATATACATTTTTAACCACATTTGAATTTTGAGTATTTTTGTAGAATTATTTAGAGAATAAGAAAAATGTAGATGTAGATGTAGTTCTCTCTTGTCTGAAATTGAATTTATTGTATCCGAGCGGTTATTCAGATAGTTCTATTTAAAAATTATCTAGAACAGAATTTGAGTTCCTCATTACAAATTATTATTTATGTAATTGTGGCACGTCTGATCGATCCGACTCACCTTTTAGTCCTTAAAATAACTATAATTTCCTCTCGTAATGAGTAACATTCTAAAAAATATAAAAAACTCTACTGTTTTGCGCTTGATCCGGCAAATTGCAATCGTTTGCGTTTGGTTATTGTTGTTTTTTATTATTAATAAATATGTATGTATGTGTGTTCCGTATGGTTTTCATTTCTGTTTACTTGTGGGTTTATGCCTAACAAACGAACACGTCATTTCAATAATGAAACGCACGAACTCTCATGAAAAATCATGAAATTCGTATTTTTTATTTGATTACGAATTTCTCGGAAATATATTTATTAAGCACAAAAACAAACAAAAAAATTGTTTGTTGTTATCCATTCTTCAATCCATTGCATATCCGCAGAAAATTATGATAGCACACAAAAAAAAAAACAATGTATTTAAAACAACATTATATTTCACTTAACAAATCTTTGATTTTATTGTTTTTTTTTTGTAACTATCTAATAATTAATAAATGTATGTATGTATTAAAACTATTTGCTTATGTACTAGATGTTCAATATCTTTCATTTGTTCTCTTAGAAAATCATACAGTACGCAATTTTAAATACATTCCACTTTATGCGCACTTCAACAACCAAATATGCTTGAAGAGCATTCATTACACAATTGAATTACGTTTAATATTTAGTTTTCATTCATTCATGGTAAATAATTAAATCAGGCTTATATTTATAATTTTTTTTTAGAAATATGTATTTCTTCATTTAAAAATTAACTGAAATCGCTTGCTGGATATTGTATACTCAATTGTTGTTAAAATATTGTGACAACTGTATATTTCATTTAAGTTAAAACCGACGTCTTGTTTATATATTTTTGCGTAAAAAATATGTATTTATTTACAAATTATTCTTAAAAAAACAAAAGAGATTTATGTATGTTTGTGATGTTCTCAATGTAACACTGTTATCAATAATTAATGTTAAATTTAATTTAATGTCAATGGCAACACATAATGAATAGAGGTACTAAGAGGCTTATTATGTATTTTGTAAATGTTTTCGTTTCAACACTTTGACTGACATAACAACAGGCAACTTGTGTTCAGTAAAACTAACACAAGTAAATGGCTCACTATAACTTGTTAAGGGACAAATCATTTTATATATATGTATCAGCTTATGTATTTTTCTAAATAATATTTGTTTAGTCAATTAGTTTTAAAAGCTTGAAAATTAAAAATTAACTTGTTATATTATAAATGTTTTAATTATTTTGTTTTGAAATTGCAAAAATTAATGAAACAAATTTAGTTTAAAAGTATTGTATAAAAAGTAAATCAATAATTGTAAAATTTAAGTTAAACTCAACTTTATAATATTCCATTACAATTTCTTACAATACTTTTAGAGTCCCTTTTATACTAACGTTATATATATGTATTTATAATTGAGTTAATATATTTTTGTAAAAATAATGCAATATTTATGTCATAATGTTTTTGATGTTGACGTTGGGCTTAGCGATAACTTCAAACTACATAATTTGTGCTAAATTGTATAATTTTATTACAATTTTTGCTGCAAACCGTGCGATTAAACTACTGCTATATACAAGTTTATAAAAATTGATTTAGGGTTACTGGCATGGCATGACATTGATAATGTTTACATATCAGTGCACTGTCACTACATATACTGGCAGAATTAGTATTATATTTTTAAGAATTTTTCAGAAAAATGCTTATTACCAAATAATTTACAATTTTGTATAATTTTTCTTATTGTTCCAAATAATCATATTTATCAAGTTTTTTCTTTTACAAACAATTTCATAGATCAAGTGGTAGTCAAAACTCATTGTTGACAGTTGCATTTTTCGCACACATTAATTCGTGTATACGTTTTATAAACAGTAAAATAAACCACAATCAGATTAAAAATATTTTAACCGACAAAAATGTTGTAATTACAATAATAAATTAAACTAACGTTTAATCGCACAGCCTTCATAAAATGCTCAATAATAGCTGACGCTTTTTACGCTTTCAAATTAACATCAAATCTTTATAACACTACCCATTTGATTGGTGGTTATAGTCTTTAAATAACAACTGACTACTCACGTACAACAATATTTAAGAAACAGAAAAAAATGCTAAATGTATTAAAAAAAAACCAGGCGTACACTTTGTACATGGATGAACTTAAGTAATAAATATGTATATAAGTAAACCGATTATAATAATAGTAATAAAAGAAAAAATAATAATAATGTAAATGATATAGTACGTAAACCACGCATATAGTGCAAACGGCGCTCCACTATTTTGGTTAATAATTTTTATAATGCTCTGTTTCATGCAACAAACGCTACCGCGGCGCATACTCGGCCACCTTCAACGCATTGACCTCATCTCACTTCTTGGAAGACAAGTAATTCATATACTTGGCAGTTTGGCGTGCATTGCGCACCAGTTCGCTGTTGTCATTTTTCGCATCCCATGTATTGTCTTCGGGTTGACCGTGTACGCTGTGTGTATCCTCCCAACGGTCTTGGCGTTGTTGTGTTTGCCGTGGAAAGTTACGATTGCGCGTACGACGATCAAATGTGCTGGACGCTTCGCTTGCCAAACTGCTTTGGCTGCTGTAGCGTGTATTGAAATTACGTGTACGCTGTTGTTGATGTTGTCTATGCGTCGATGGGCTTTGGCTACGCCTATACGCGGACGCATTGTTAGCAGCACTCTCATCGGCTTCCTCGAAATGACGCGATTTGCCGGGACGTGGGAGCGTGCGTGCACGCGATGAACTGCGACTATTCGATTCGGGTCCATTGGAACGATATGAAGAATTTTCATCATGATATGAATTATGCATTACATTGTTACGTGATTGACGCCATGAATTGCTGTGTATGTTAGTATCTTTATGTTGTTGTTGCTGCTGTTGTTTTTGGAAGCGCGGTGGTTTATCATAGGTTTGACGATTATTATAATGGCGATTCCCACGTCGGTAATTATTGCCACGCTCATAATTGCTAATGTAGGAACGTTCACTGCGATCGTCCGCATGCTGCGATTGTCTGTCCCAATTTGAGTTGGCAATCGAGTTGAAATTATTACCGCTACGTTCCATTTTCTCCTGCGAATGTCGCAAACGATCATTTATACTGTACAAACGTATGCTGCCACCGTCGCTGCGCACACTCTGATCATCATCGAAGCTTGTGCTAAAACGATGTTGTTGATTATTTTGTTGGCCATCGTTATTTTGCGGTTCGTTCTCGCGATTAAAACGTGGCGCACGCCAGCGTGGTAGCGGCTTTGTTTGATCCTGATCTTCATCATGTTGTGACGGTGGGACTTTATCGTGTGGACCATCCCTTTGGGAGAATAAATGAGATATGTATTATTGTCGGATTAGGCAAAGTGAATATATGTGACGAGATCATTATATATAATTTGTGTTTAACTTTCCCACCACTTTAGCTCACCTTTCGTTACCGGCATTTTGTTGATGTTTAAGTGGGCGCGGTGAATTGCGTGGTTTCTGTGAACGCCTGGCATTTCGGCTGGAGCTATCATCATCATTACGCCGACTATTATTACCAGAAGAATTCATTTTGTCACTGCCATTACTTAAGCGTCCACCCTTTTTCGTTTCAAATCCTTTAGCACCTTCAGCATTATCGTTGTATTCATGCTCATAGCTATTAAACTCACTACCGAATTCACCTTCATCGCACGCGTCTTCACACACTTGTTCACTCCATTTTTTCGTTGACGGTAGTGAATCGTTCAAATCATTTGTATCATTTTCCCGATCATCACTTTCCAGTGCTACATTTGAGGCTGCCTCCACCGATGAATCGGCACTAGTATTTAATGATTGTAACTGAGGTTGTAGCGGTGACAACGGTGGTGGCTGTACTAATTGCACTTGCGGCGCTGGCACATATACTGGCAGTGATTGTGGTTGCATATCAACATGAACGTTGTTATTGCCCTCATCCTCCACATCTTGTACTAAATATTTTGTGTACATTTGTTCGAGTTGTGTACCCAAATTTGTGAAATTACTATAGTACATATCGAGTGTCATGAGTAATAAAGCTTTTACGGTCGCACTTAAAGCCGGTTGTTCAATCAAATTACGTCTGATGTGGTAAAGCAATTGTGTCAGTTCGTCTTTATGTTTTACACGGATTATATCGCCGTTTAGCGTGATTTGTGATAGTATTAATTTGGCTAATTTCACATTGATCGGCTCCAGTGCGCTAACTTCGCGTATAAGCAAGCTAAGTAAGGATTTGCCCAATATGGTAATTGGCGATTGATCAGCTAAACGCACACGATTATAATATTCGCCCAATAGTGTAATAGAGTTGTAAAGGCGTTCTTTATCGTGAATGCGATACGTATCGGCATTTAAGTAGTTTGCCTCCAGCACTTTTAACATGGCACTACGTATTTTGACATCTTTCATTGCCAGTTGATCAAAGTTGTGCGATGAAAAGAGCATCGCGAACTTTAACGCCATATCACCGTCTGCTAAAGCCTTGTCATTAATATAATCCATGCATTCACTATAGATTAGAAAGTATATGTTATATATATATAGAATACATGCAAATTAATACTAAATAAATATATAAAATAAATAACAATCACATTACATTCACCGGCAATCGAAATTGCTTAGAACAGTTAAATGCAATAATTTTGTCTATAGATAATTTTTAATTGTGCTAGGGCAATGACCTGCCACTGCTCGTCAAAAAAAAATTAGTCATAATCAGTCAATTGAAAAAATATACAATTATTTTTGTTGCAAATTTTGTAGTAGAAAAGATATGGTAACTTATCGTGCAAACATATGCGTACGTTTGTTTGTATGTACATAAACAAACAATTAATTAAATACATTTGTATCTTGAACTTCAATTGTGAACGCAGAAAACAAATGCACATCAATGTGAGCTGCTAACCGTTAAAAGCTCGTAATATGTGTATGTGCCAAATACATACACACAAGCATTATGCAAGGTCAAGCGGAACATCTGGTTATTTTCTGAAGTTCACTGACAGGTGAAATCAAATACATATGTAAGTAATTTTGAAAATCCAAATTTACAAATTATGATTTAAAACATATGGTTAATTTACTCTAATATGAAATGTTTCAACAACAAGCTTTAATTAAGTGCACAATCTAATGCTAATATATATGCAAGAAATTACGCGAATTTTCAAGTATTGTACATAATTATTGTTGCCGCATTTTTATGCGTTCACGAGCGAAAGCTGTAATTTCGACAAAAATCATTTTTGGACGTATTTTATATAGGCAATCTTGGTTAAGGTAAAACTTGAAAGCATTCATTCAATGTGCAAAATCGCATTAGTCACATACCCTAAGAACGTATGTTTGTATGTATGTATGTAGAATACAATTATTTGCTGGTTGGAAAACTAAATAAAAAAAAAACTAAATTGACAATTGGTTAAAACCTATTTGCTGTACGTTATGGTTGTCGTGCCGTAAATGTCAGTGTGCTATGTGCAGAAATTATTGTAAGCTTATGTATGTAGCTCTAAATAGTTGCTCGTATGCTAGCATATAAAATAGCTTAAGCTGATTATCAGTTATGTATACTTTTTAAAATGACATAGTCCAAAAAACAAATCACTCACCATAACATGTTCTCATCGTGCACTAGCAGACAAAAGTCTGAACGAATAGCTCCAATTTTGTGATTCATTTTTATGCCGTCATCCTGCAGATCGAGACCTCGTATCATTTCTACAAGATGATCGTAGGAACAAGCGCCGGGTGGCAAATTAAAGGCTGAGTTTAGATTTCCTGGTTGTAGAAAATTGCAAACGTCGTTTAGGTTGCTTACTGGAACGCCTGTGCCACTTTCAGCATAATTAGTTTTATCTTTACCACCGACTCTTATATTGCCTGCGACACCATTTCTGCTATACTGGCCCGCCGCATTATTATTGGCCATTGTTTATTGCAATATAATCGGATTGCTTTGTTACACTATGGCTGTAAATTTTGCTAATGCACAATTATTCGTTCTGTTGTTGTCAATTGGTATGTAATGTGAATATATTCTCCTTTTTCACAACCCAGCTCAGTTCTTCGTCATCAATTATGCACAATTCCTTATTATTATTCTTGTTTGTGCGCAAATAAAGCGGTCAACTCTAATATAAATGGCCGAAAGCAATATAATGCGATTTGATGTGACGTACGAAGCACTTAAACACATATACGGGAATACGGGAACGCGTACAAGTAGCTAGGTAGCGAAGAAGTCAAGCAAGTAGACAATAAAAATTTATGGTTGAGATGGCGCTAATCATACCAATATCACCGTTCGTCTTTTGGCTCCAACTCCAATCTCTCTGCAACAAGTGCACTTGTATTCCACAAATAATGTTGAGTTATAAATATAATGAAAAACTAAAAAAAATATATATAATTAGCACTGCGTCTCGTGGAAATGCGTTTTTCGCTCGCGCTTTTTGAAGAAACGAAAAATTGAAAGAAAAGTTACAAGAAATATGAACTATATAAAAAATGTCAGAAGTGTCAAATCGAAATGTCATTCAAAGAATGAAGTAATAGCACAGTGCCTCTCAAATTGTGGTTTTTATTGTTGCCAACGAGTTCCAATTAGATCTTCTTTATAGCAATTTCAACATTTTATCAAGTTGGAAAAGGCCGTAATTGGACGACATAACGATAAATAATTTAATTGGTCTGTGTTTAATGTTATATCATGTTAAAGACATGAAAATGAAAAAATTATTGCGGTTCCGTTATAGCACTTTCCTTTTATGATTATTGCGCTTCCCCTTCCGTTAGACGTTCTCTGCTTTCCGCCTCATTTTGACAGTTGGAATTAGTGCGCGCCAAAAGAAACGATTAAAAGCGTCGTTCTTCGTCAATCAGTGAAAAGTTTAACATCGCGAGGAAAATTCGAAGAAATAAATTTAATTATTTATAGTTTATTTGTCAAAATGTGTTTTTAGTGTGATCATATATATATATATTGTATATATATATTGTTTGTGTTGATGTTTGTGCTTTTAAAATGTAATATTCTTAGCGTGCTTACGAGAAATACATATGGAGCCGCCACTGGAGTCACTAGACCAATGAAAAAGAAAGGTACCTTAAACATAATACACATATTTATTTATACATAAATTATTAAACATTTTAGCGATATTTGTAGTCCAAGTTATTTAGATAATATCGACCGGGGTAGTTTTCCTGCGAAGTATGCAGTAACTTCATTTCTGCTCACAATTACGGACGCTTAAAACCAAGGCGATATGTAAGTGTACAAATATTTGTACATCTGTACATGAATATGTATACAAAAACTACGTGCATTTTATCGGCTTCGCATCTCGGTAATATCAGTGAGTCTTCCTAGGCTTTTCTGGTATGATACCTGTCATTTTATCTACGCGGCGTCAGTGACCTTTAGGCTCATTATAAATATTGTTTGTGCCAGGCACTGTTTGCCACGCAAAGCATCCTTTTATTAAAATTTTAACTGAGAATACGTGCAAATGTGATAACACAACATCCAAAAAATTTAAATATTTGTATATGTTTGCTTAACAACGTGTTGTTAATCGGGTGTGCAATATAAAATTGTTTATTATGTGTGTGTAAGCTAAGATTATCAGGTGTAAACGTCGAGAATGGTTGGAATATGATAAAAAAAAAAAAAACAAATAAGGAAAATAAGAAAGTTAAAAACCCAAAATAAAGAAAGATGTCTTTCACACAGTACACATACTATTTAGTTATCTCAAGTAGATGCGTTACCTCTACAATAAAAATCTCATTTCATTTTATTTGATAAAAAAGATTAACATAACAAGCATTTAAAAATACATAGTACATATTTACGTGCGATAAGGCACTGAAATATACGAGTACGACTACATAAATACATACGCGTTGGAAATTTTATTATGCATATGAGGGCGTATAAAATCTGTAAATCGGCTACAAATAATTTAATATTAGTTAGTTGCAATAACATATATATGTAAGAGTTTACCAATGGTTCTTTTTGTTTTCATTTACTTAACAACGACGTTACACACTTATACATACTTAAGTTCTAATGTTAAAATTTATGTTTGCATGTATATATTGTATTTTATCTTGAATTATGTAAGAATGTGTTCATTTAAATAACACTTTAACTTTACTGATGTTATGTAACAAATCAATGTAAATAGAATTTTTATGATTTTAATTATTTTCGATTCCTCGTACAACGTTCAATTTGCTCGACTGTCAGCTAATGTGGCAATGGACTTTAAGAGACTTAAGGCTATTGCGCAAAGCGAAATGCATACAACTGACAAAGCATTTGTTTAATTTCCAATAACTTTAATGGTTTCCAATGGTTGCTGCAAGTTGTGTGATGATTTTATCGGCCTATTCCCATGGGAACTGGTCAGCAGTAACATTTGCCTTTGTTTTCCGATGACGACTGATCTACAGAACTATTCAGATTGAATTTCTCACTATCAGCTAAGTCAGCTGCGCTGATCAATTTGTCGTTGAGTAAAATCTGCAATAAAATAATTGTATTCAAATTGAATTTAATCAATACTAATCAAAAATTCAGCGCACCTTGTTCACTAAAGCCCTGGCGGCCTCATCAATATTGATATTTTCCTTGGCGGATGTCTCATACCAACCGGCAAAACCATTCTCACGCACATACTCGTCCATTTTCTCTGGCGAAGTCACAATACCTTGTTTTTCCTGATCGCACTGCATTGAGAATTGCAAAAAATTATTGAAATATTGTTGGAAAAAAATATAGTTTAAAAAAGTATTTCAAATATTTTTCTGCGATTTCTGCATTAAAGTAACCATATTTCGAAGATTCTTATAATTTTTATATTTGCAGTAATTAATTATGTGCGCAATAACTCACCTTATTAGCTAACAGTATACAGGGTATCGGGCTGCCATCAGGTAATTGTACCTTTGAATCCAAATCCTCTTTCCACTTACTCACACAATCGAATGTGCCACTGCGTGTCACATCGAACACTATGAAAGCACCAACGGCTTCTTTATAATAAACACGTGTCATATTGCCAAAACGCTCCTGACCGGCAATATCCCAGAGTTGTAGACGGACGGTTGTATTTGGGTCCCAATGTAGTACTTTCAATGCGAAATCTACACCGATTGTGGCACGATAATTCTGACTGAAAAACTGATGCACATAGCGTTTGATAAACGACGTTTTGCCAGTGCCCAATTCACCGATGACTAGAATTTTATATAGATGCTCACGCTTTTCTGTATTCGCGGAGGTCATAATTGTCTGCAAAAAAAAGAGGAAAATGTTTAATATTTAAATTTTGTTGAATTTTAAATGTATTATAATTTTCGTTATGGAGAAAATATCATTTCGATAAGCTAACCGTATATAAATACAAATAACAGTAAAAGTTTTTAGGAATATGTGAGACAACTAGACACACTATAATACGAGTATCACCTCACTTTGATCTCAAATTAAAATCAATTGACAAATTGAAAAGCCGTTGACTAATTAGTCACTGCGCAATTGTGCGAAAACAATGAAAGCAAATGTGCTTATTTTAAGTTTGTTTTAAGTATATGTATACATAAGTAGGCATGTAAATCTTCTCTGTTTTAATCTCATTTTCATTAACACTGTACTTTTGTAGAAACATACAAACGTATTTAATACTTTATGCATTTGCATTTAAGCCTTTAATCTCTTGGCTCAAATCGTATTAGTGTCAATAGGGCTTCACAGAAGAAATTATCTTTGACATGTCATTTCTTATAAATTCATTTGCATATTTGATTGATTTGTAACATATTCGAAGGATGGTGTTTCACTATTTCATATTTATATTGAGTCCATATAAGTGTATTAACTAATTTACGGTTTCAATTATTATTTTTTTTTTCAAATATACATAATTGTTTTGGTAAAATATCGGGCCTCCTTATAAAGCCAAGGCTATGGCGATAATTTTAGAGGTATAATCTTAAATAAAGTTTGCATAATTGAAAAAAATTTTGCGATTTTCGAAGAATGATTTGTATAAGTTTTATCAAAAGAATTCACAGGCTTAAGTTTTTAAATCGAAATTCATTGAAATTTCATGTTTACTTTGCAGCATATTGGCGTAAACTTAACGCTTTTTAAGTCTGTTAAGGGGTTAGGTGGGTTTCAAAATCGATTTCAAAATCGAAATTTGAAATTTTTTTTGTCTTATTAATATATAGTGTAATATTTTTAAAATATTATTCAAACATATCAAATTAATCCGAATAAAATTCTAAGAGATATACCCTTTGGAAGTTCCGCCCATCATGGCACGTCGGTTACAATGGAAAACTTTAAACGCGTTTATCTCAAAACTCAATTTTTTAAGTCGGTGTACACGATTTCTCGAAAAGTTTTAGAGAAATTTTGAACAAAAAAGTGAGTTTTTTTATTTAAATTCTGTCAAAAATTCAATTTTTATTTTTTTCCCTTCGTTCATTAACTAGATTTATCCATTTACCATCGAAGGATTTTTTTTTATTTTTATTACAACTATTTTTGAACCCGAAATTTTGAACAAAAAAGTGAGTTTTTTGATTTAAATTCTGTCAAAAATACAATTTTTCTTTTTTTTTTTGTTCCTTCGTTCATTAACTAGATTTATTCATTTGCCATCGACATACATATTTTTGGTTTCATAATTTGTGATGAATCAATCTTGAGTTATGATGTTCACGACAAAATAAATTTTTTTGGACACGTCATGGTACACATGAGGTACCAACGACTGAGTTTTCGAATTTTTTAAATAAAAATTTCACAAAATACTGTTTAAATATGTATCATTGATATGCAGAATTGTTTAAATTAAATATATTATTGTATATCATACAGAAAATTGTAAAAACATCATTGTTTTTAGCCTCTGAAACCCGCATAACCCCTTAAATTAAGATTTTATTTGATATGGTATTTGTATATAAAATTCTTCAGGATAGATCTGAATTATAAATTTATGATGTATAAATATTAGGATTCATAAGTGTCAACATTGTCTAAGACAAATAGTTATCAGAAGTGGAATGTGAAAATTAAGAGATTTATGAATGAATGGACAAGTATAGAACAAAATAGCTGAATTAGAAAGTGAAGCGCTGGCTTTTTAATTACTCGCCAACATTATAATAGAAATATAGAAAAGGAGCTATTGACGGTAACAGACAGCAGTAGTAAAGTACAAAAAATGTAATTTTCGTTTTTTGCACAAAATATTTATTCATTCATCTAGCTCTTTCAGTCGTTGAAACACTTTTCAAACGGTTTTTGGTATTGCCTTAGGGTTCTTCAGCGATTTCTCGTAAGCGTGTAAAACAACGGTTCTTTAATGTTCCCTTTGGATACATGAAAAAGTCATACGCGGTTATTTCTGGTGAATATAGAGGCTTTTGGTTAAAAAGCAACGAATGGGAGTCTCCAAACCAAAGAATTTATAAATTATAAAATTCCCGTTATTTTTTGAACACATCACTTTATGTAATTTTCCTTTTTAATAATAATTAAGCAATAATTTGAGCTTTTAACGGAAAAATTATAAGACATCAAAATAGTTTTTTAATTATTTGTGTATGCTTGTAGTTTCTATTGACTTATATTAATAGTTTCGTGTCCTGCATCCCCTTAAAAAAAAATTATAAATTTTAGAAACGGACCCTTACACGATATTTAATAATCAAGCCACGAACAATTCAATTTTTTAGTTAAAGTTTCGGCCTCTATCCATTTCATTTAATTCAAAGTATTGCAATTGCCATTCAAAATTGAAATGTCAATAACAACCACTGTCAAATAAATAGAAAAATAACTGTTTCTATCAAGTAAAAACTGCACTTTTCTAGTAAACGAAAACCACGTGTTAATCGCAAAAGCGCAAATAAGCGTGAATAACACAGCTAGACAATGCAGGAAGAGTCTACACACTTGTAAGGCTTCTTCAATTGCGAAAGAGAATAAGTAAATGATTTCTAGCAACTGTTGCACGAATGTAAAATCACCGTTAAATGTATAGCACACTACACTTAAACTGCAAAAATACGTCACAAATATCATTATAATACACTGGTGCCTTACCGGTTCCATATCCTGCTCCATGGTTAAATCGCCAAAAGCCGGCATCTGATTATCGCCTGAATCGTATTCCGAATCTACAGAGTACTCACTGCCAGGGGTTTTACTATATTTCAACTTCTCGTGACGTTGCTGAATTGTCTCGAAATCCTCGTCAAATGTTAACGGTTGCGATATGTAACGTATACGTCGACGACTGGACTCACTGTGAGAGTCGCTGCTCGGATTCGATTCGTATGAGCTGTGATCGTGCAAAGGACTATCGAATGATGTGGCCAGCGGACGTACCACGCTACCAACGGCAAAACGTACAGTTGGCTGTAAAGGAGGACCGTAATGTCTTTGTTCGTCCGGTTCGAAATCGTTACTTAACGCGTATCCTGGCAAATTGGGATTGCGTATATTATTGCCCGAATAATCGCTGGGTTGTGCACTTTCCGCCGAAGAAACGACGTCGTCTGCACCACTACTGCTCGCTGTGGTAACTGATTCGTCAGCTATGTACAGCAATGCTGCTGACTTGTCCGCATAGATGTCACTGTAGATGTCGGGGTCTGGTAAAATGACTTTACTCGATGATGGGTGACGATAATGTGCTGACGATGCTGATCGAGTTTCAGCTGGTGGTGTGGCAAGCGGTGTGCTCGTTGTTATTGTCGGTATGGAAGGTGGTGTATACGAAGGCGGTTGTTGGTGGTAATTTGACTGTGATGCATTCGATTGCAAAGAATGCGGCGGTGATGCGGTATCATCCAACAATAGTTGTGGTGCGACTAACACTTGGTGTTGCCGCTGTTCCTGACGTTGCGTTGTTTCGGTTTGTGGCAATTGCCTATCGATAGACGCGTGAGACTCCAATTGAAATTGTATCTGCTTTCGTATTGCCTCTAATGTTGCAACTGAATTGTCTGTCTTCTGGGTAGGCGCGTCTACTAGCGCAATTGTGGAGTTTGTGGGCTTCGTGTGGTTTTCTTCAACGGTGTCGGCATCTGCTATTGCAGTTACTGCTCCCTCATTTGTTGTTTTATCCGTTATGGGTATTGTTGGGGTTGCCAGCTTTGCTATTACGTTGCTGCGACTTGCGGACTGTGTGGTCGCCGACGCAGACGCTTTGGACGTAGCGGCACTAACTTCACCCTTCGTACCGAAGGATGTTAATACAGTTGGACTTGGTTTGGGAAAACGATGACCGCGTTGCAATGGATTTGCTGATGTGTGCATCAATTCGGTTTCAGCTTCTTCAGTTGGCTTTGTTGTATCAGCGCTGTTATCACTAACTTTGCTCGACACTTTCTTTGACGCACTTTTACTGCTTGCTTGATTAGTTGAGGATTTACCGCTTTTCGCGCGTTGTCTTTTACCAGCAACGGCTGCTGCTATACTAACTGCGCCGAAGCTCGACAACTGTTCACGTCCCAGCGTTGGTGAGGTGCGAGTGCTGCCTTTGCGTACAGCGCCTGTGCTGGTCGCCGCCGTCGGTTCTGCTATTTGAGGCTGCGCGTTGGTAGCTACCCGACTTGGTTTGGCAGGGGCGCGTTCGCTTGGTGGTGTATCACGTGTACTCTGTGTGATAACGAACTTCTCGTCCGTGGTTATTGTTGTTGTTCGTGTAGTAGAAGTTTTTTGTACTGTTGCAGCGGTTTGTTTTGGTGTTGCAGTTGGTACCGTACTGCCACTACTCGTGGTGGCAGTAGTCTTTATTATGGTTACTGCGGCTTCTTTAAGTGTACTCTTCTTCGTTTTGAGTTTCTTCTTCTTCTGGCCCGCTGCACTCTTTGGCGGCGATGCTACGACGTTTATATCTTCTGTTATCGTTGCAGGCGTTTGTACTACCTCCACGTCGCCACCAACACTTTCATGTGTACTCGGCTGCGTCTTATCTTCTATAGGTGAAAGATAATCCGTTTCGCTTGGTGCGCCCGTTACTGCAGTGACGTTAGTTTCAACAGCTAACTGTTGTTCCTCAACTGCTCTTTCGTTTAAATCTCGCACTGTAGTTTGCTGTGAATCGCTGAGCGTTATTGTTACCTTACGCTTTGTATGTGGCTCTGCAGTTTCTTCAACCGGTACGTGTGCGTCATCTATGACATCTACGTCTTCAACGGGTGTTTCTTCTTGACTACCCTGCACTAAATCACCTTCCTCATCTTCGTCAATGCTCTTCTTGGCACTATTTGATTTGGACTTCTTTAAACCGCCCAGCAAAAACCGTTTTGCTAACTTACTTTTCTTCTTGGGCTTGGATTCTGGCGATGGCGTTGCATTGGTATCACCCGTATCTTCACCGCCACTCGATAAAACCGTCTCAGGCGCTGAAACGATCTCGCATGAGTGTCCACCGGCTAGTGAACTTTCAGTGGACGTATCCTTCGAGATGGTTTGTTTTTTGCGACCCGAAAGTTTGCGTAATGCCGACGTAAAGCGCGAACGTGCCTTACTTTTACGTCGCGTTTCAGGATCTGATTGAACACATTCACGGTTGGCACTTACAGTTTTCCTACTTGTGCTCGCACTATCATTTGGCGTGTTAGTAGCCGTGCTCGGCAAATCGCTCGTAGGCGTGGTCGTCGTTTCAACTTTCGCTAAATCCAAATTTTCATCGTCCGTTAGTGTTGTTGGTTGAACTTCAACGTTTTGCATAGTATAACTGCTACTGCCTTACCGTTAGTTTTACGGTCAAAGCTTGCGCACACCTTCTACGTGACGTGCCACAAATCCTCACAACTTATTGCTGCCTTCGAACAGGCTTTCAGACTCTAAAGCATTCTTGTTTGAATCACCGTTAAAAAAGTATTAATCGATTTCGTCGTTTTTCACACTGTCAACCAGATTTTCTTTTATGAATGTTTGTACGTTGTATTTGTAGGGTTTCTGCTAATTTTAGCTAACTTTGGCACCATACGAAAAAATGTTCATATTCACATTAAAATTCAAGTAAACTTTCTCAAACAAAAAATTGCCACTAATTAACACGTTTACAACCAGAATTGAGTATCCTCAAACTTCAATACATATATATTCTATATGCGCACATCCTTTTTGAAATGCTGTTCTCAACTCAGCAGCATGTACAATTTGTAAATGGTAACATTTTCACTATTCACTGGGTCTTTGCCGCTTGTGTCAGCCAGCAATCTCAGTCAACCACCATTCAAATTCGCACTGAAATCACTGTGTTGTTCTGTAGGCTTTTATAAAGTTTTTACGAATGTTTAGTGCAAGTGCAACAGCGCGTTGTTGTGCCTGAACTGCGCTGAGCGCTATGCTATGATGTGTCCGCTAGTCGTCAGCGTAAGCCAACCGCAAAATGTTGCAGGTGTCTGTCTGTTGGGGGGATGATAAGACAGCTAATTCGTCTACATACAGCAGCAAGAATCGGGTGGTTTTCATTTCAACACTTTACACTGTTACACTTTGCGACTAAGTGCATTTCGATTTTAGTAATATTTTAAGCCTTTCAACAAACTTAGGTGCCGGAGTACACGGTAAAAAAAACACTTTGTGTACTGTGTAATGTTAAGTTTACTAAGTAAATTCCATAATTCTTCAAGAGATCAAAAATAATTTCAGTTCAAGAGTTTTTATTTTCTAAATCTGATGCTAATTTTTTTTGGTAAGAGAGATTATTCGATATTCTTGTTATCATTTTTATCTTCTCTCAATCGAAAGTTCATCGAGATGTACTCTTTAAATTCTCTACTTCCTGACATCTGATTCTTTCATAAGCTTATTATAAAGATCTAGCGACTATTAAACGGTTCAGCGAATTTAATGACCTCAATCGAATATTAGTCCATGTATTCTGTGGAGCTTAATTGAGTATTATATTTGAGATCTAGAAACAGAAAATACTCTATGAGTTTAAAATTTAGTGAGCACAATGGCTGTGCTTTGCTTTTTGATTATATTCAGTTTTCAACCATTTTTATTATATTTGCTATTTCCACATATAACCGGGGTTTTGCTATGAGTGTAGCGCCCTCTCATCCCTTACACCTCAACAATATTTAAGCGACAGTTTCGAGATTTTTACCGAATAAGCAAATTTTCTACTACACTTTATGTCACTCAAATGCTCGAGTGCTCAATAAAGTACATTCAAAGTTTTTTTGGCAGGAGAGATTATTCGATTCCCTCTCAATCGGAATTTCTTATAAATTTCTAGCAACTATTAAACGGTTCAGCGAATTTAATGATCTCAATCGACTCTTGGTCCATATATTCTGTAGAGCTTAATTGAGTATTATATTTGAGTTTCGAAAACGGAAAATAGTTGTGAGTACAAGAACTGACGAGCTCAATGGCTAAGCATTGATTTTTTATTATTTTTCGTTTTCAACCATTTCTACTCTATTTTATAGTTCCACCGGTTCCGGCTTTTAGTATGATTACAACGCCCATCCACCCCTTACACCTCAACAATATTTAAGCGACAGTTTTCGAGACAATTTTCTTTCTGTTTTTGATGTTATCATCGAATAAGCAAATTTTTCATGACTTGTATGTCACTCAAATGTTTGAGTGCTCAATAAAGTACACTCAAAGTATACTAGTCAACAATTTCGCTGATTTTGCAGGGTGTTGAATACAATATAAGAATTAGAAGAAAGCGCTGGGTTCTAAGTTTTGTATCACAAGCAATTTTCTGGAACTTTTAATTGAGTTAATTTTTAGTATAACTCATTAATAGCCTTTTCGCACAGCCAAATTAATTTCTACAGATTAGATTATAATTGAGAAACCAGTTTTTCCCTTTACACTGCCGGCTACTAGATAAACCATCAGTTGTTATATATTTTTTATACATTTTGTTGATTGCTATTTTATCAAAACCCACAATCATTATTTCCAGCAGCGACATCTACCGTCCAGTTGCAGTACACATATTTCAGCCAAATCTACAGCGTGGTCAACAACAAGCAGAGTTGCATTGCATTTTCAACTCAATTTGTGTTCGATTAAAAATTATTGTAGTAAAATAAGATTTTTATGATTTTTTTTCATAGTATGGTAAATCGATCTAAATCAGTGCTTTAATCGAGCAAAGACCGTTTAATTGATTAATAAACTTCTGTGCGAAAAGGCTATAAAACTCAAAGTGACAAATGAAATGTCAAAATAATTAAAATTTAGAAGATTAGAAGGAGAAGAACGAATTTTCGTGCAGATCATCAAGCTGAAGATGCTCAGATAACATATAAGAATTATTTTATTTTTTCACTCCAATTAGAAAATTATAATTTTCAGTGTAATTTTGAGAAATAGTTTTATTTTGTGTATTAAAACAAAAAAAAAACTGTTTTTTGTATATATTTTTAAACTATTTAAAAATAATATTAATTAATTTTGAGCCAAAATAATGAGTAAAAATCCAAATTTGAGTTTCACTCATTTATATTCTCTATTGTCAATTAGCCCTTCGATACCTCTTTACTACACACAAAGATGAAAGTGATTTATATATAATATATATATGTACATACATTATATATAAATATTCTACATACTTACATATTTGTTTATTGGAACTCATATACTTGGGTTACTCATTTCGGCGAACTACAAAAAGTGGTCTAAATATGGTTTATTGAGTGCATTTGAGAATGACAGAAAAAGTTCAAGGCATAGGACGTGCATACGTTTATCAATAGAGTTAATTTAGAAGGCTTATCACATATTTTGTTGAGAAAAAAATATTTCTAGATGCAAATGCATACATTTATACACATACATATGTATAGTATGTACAACATACTTTGTTGTACTAATAAATATAAGTCCGTTTGAAAATACCGCGTCTGGTTGCAAATAATTGACTTCACTGTATTAATTAAGTAGTCGGATGATCTATGAAATGTGGCATTAACATTATTTCTTTGGCGATAAAATGCAGGGTCAACATTTAATGTGTTGGGCGTGAATATGCAACTGATTGCAAGTATGCAATACGATAGTATTATTATTAATCATTGAAAATAATTCCATTTACGCATGTTATATTAAATCAATAACTGTCTATTAATTCATTAATGTAAATATTATATATTAGCATTGACACATGCGGAGAACTCAACTCATGAATGATGGCAAACTACATTTTTACCCTACACCAGAGCGAGACGCGAAAAGATGTTTAGAAATCCACTAGTTGAATAGTTACTAAAGCTTATAGTGAATGAAAATCGAAAAATGGAAGTTATTGGAGATTTTGAGCTAATTGTAGATCTCTAAAAGTTTTTAAACTTGTCGCAAGATCCTACATACCCAAGGTATATCACAAGAAGTCTAGAGAACTCTTCGCCCTCAGTAAGCGCAATATTTTCTTAGTCATAGGGCTTCTATCTGGACATTGTTTCAACGGGATTCACGCGCTCAAACTAAACATTTTAGTGGATCATAGCTGCAGAAGCTGCTTTGAGGATGGCGAGGTAGAATCTTCTAAATATTTATTTTGGGAATGACCCGCCTTGGCGAGATCTATGTAAAAGTTTCTTGGATCTCAATTCTTGTACATACTCGCGAATTAGCAGATGTAGAAGTAAAATATCTCAGGTAGGTTCTTGGCGCTTTGTAGATTCTTAAATTTAATTGAGGGCGTACATTTTTTTTTCATTACAAAGGTCTATCCTTATTAGTCTCCGCTGATGAGGTACAGCTATTGAACCTAACCTAACCGATTTAAAACACTTTCCAGCTTTAATTGAAAAGCTCAATCTACATTGGGATCGATTTTTCTTAGAGCTTCTAGTAGTTTCCAAAAATCTAATACCTGCGTTATGCATTTTACCGGGCTCTTCCTATTTGTAGTACACAGCCTTATATTATACTATAAAAATATCGTATTATTCTGACCGTCTAAGGGGTTTTAATTCGAGACTTTGGCAATTCGGTCTGCGGGCGTTGCCTATATATTTTTTTCATTCTAAATGCTTTCAAGATCTGCCTTGAGTGAAAATCTATTAACCAACCCGTTTTTAACAAACTCTGTTTTTAATGATTATTTACAAAACCTTGCTCGTGATATTCTTCAATTTACAACAGGGTATATTTAAGTACACAAAACATGTTTATTTTTAACAACAATGTAAGTAACTGTTAAACTGCTTATCTAAAGTTTTGAAATCAAATCTCTATAATACGAGTACAGGCACACGCCCACTCATACTGCACGGTTAGCATCTTTAGTTACTGAGCAGCAGGCGAACTTTGTAATGCGGAATTACAGAAAATTTTAGATATGCAAACTTAAATACCCCGTTGGAGCTCAAATCGAAACTTCGAATAATTGGTTTACTCTTACAACCTTTTTTGAAGTTGTAAAGACGATCCACCCTTTCGATATACATATATTATAAGATTTTTCTTCTCATAACACATACAACTAAAACACTTTATCACCCAGCTAATGCTAACTCCAAACGTCAAAACCAGTTGCTGTCATTCTCTTCAAATCGAGTCCAACAGGGTTTGCCCCTTTAAGTGTATTTGCAAGCATTGATGCATTCGTATGAATTGTAAACGATCATTGACGCATAAAGGGCGACAACAACCGACATTACTATGGCTTCCTCACTGCAATAGTAGCGCATAGCATATCTAACGTTAGTTAATATGAGCAAATACGATATTTCCGATCAGTTATTGTTACTCTGAACGCATGTACTTACCGATATTTGTATACCGCATCACATGTGGGTATGTATCATTTCACTATGAGTACAGTTCTTAATGATAAGCGAACGCCTTATTTTCTGTATGATTGACAACTAAGGTTAGTAAGAAGGGAGACAAACAATATGTGTGCATAAACATGTGCTAATTCTGGAATTTAGTATGATTGCAATAAGAGATTGTTTTAGTTTATTCTTAATGTACATATTTCTCAAATACGCAGTTTGTATGTGCATATGTATGGGTGACAGTCTGTAGATAACATACTCTATGACTACAATCCAGTTCACCACTAAGGTATAGTGCAAGTGTTAGAAAGATTACCCTTTCATTGGAAAACCATTTTCCATCTCTCCTTATTACTATTGCCGCTGCTTACTAACTTATAAGCTGAAAGCTTTACTTGGTTTGTGAGATAGTGCTGTAAACACAAAATGATTTCCATTAAGAGGGTGGCTGCTTAACTCAGTGACCTTTTCGAAAATATTTTTATCCCGAAAATGAATTAATTGTGGAAATAAGAGAATAGCTGGTCAACTGATTAAAATTGTAGCTGCCTTCGATGCGTCAAGCTTTGGAGAAGAGCGATTCGAACAAACAATACCAAATATCCAAACAAACTGACAGTATTTTCGGTGTAACCTTGCACTAATATGTCCTCTTAGGTGTGCGGAAAGCGTTCCGCTACTTTCTTTGATGGAGAAATGCTTAAATCTGTACAATAAACATTTAGGGAATCTTTTAGTTTCGAGTAGTGAACATGCTTTCTACATAACAATTGCAATTTATTTCAAGTTAAAATAGTAGATATTGAGACTTCTTCTTTGAATGCTGTGCTATTGAGGAACCCGAATACCCAACGATGGAGCCCTAGCTAAACCTCTAGAATGTCACATGCCGAACTCTTTCCAATCTTCCCTTGCCTCAGTCGTGACACAATGGTATCTATTAAAAGTGGGTATACTGGAGGAGTACAATCTTCTACAAGAGTGTACAGCTGCTGGCGTATGCCGGTGATATTGATATCATCGGAAGCAACAACCGCGCCGTTTGTTCTGCTTTTTCCAGACTAGATAAAGAAGCGAAGCGTATGGGTCTGGTGGTGAACGAGGACAAGACGAAATATCTCCTGTCATCAAACAAACAGTCAGCGCACTCGCGTCTTGGCTCCCACGTCACTGCTGACAGTTATACCTTTGAAGAAGTAGATAGTTTCGTCTACTTGGGAACCAGCGTTAACAACACCAACAATGTCAGCCTTGAAATCCAACGCAGAATCACTTTTGCCAACAGGTGTTACTTTGGACTGAGTAGGCAATTGAACAGGAAAGTCCTCTCTCGACGAACAAAAATCAAACTCTACAAGTCGCTCATTATTCCCGTCCTGATGTATGGCGCCGAAGCGTGGGCGATGACAACATCCGATGAGACGACTCTCGGGGTTTTCGAGAGAAAGGTTTTGCGTATGGCTTATGGTCCTCTGAACATTGGCAACGGCGAATACCGCAGACGATGGAACGATGAGCTGTACGATTTATACGACGACATTGACATAGTTCAGCGAATAAAAAGACAGCGGCTACGCTGGCTAGGTCATGTTGTACGATTGGATGAAAACACTCCAGCTCTGAAAGTGTTCGATGCAGTACCCGCTGGAGGAGGCCGCGGAAGAGGACGACCTCCACTCCGGTGGAAAGACCAAGTGCAAAGTGACCTGGCTTCACTTGGTGTTTCCAGTTGGCGCCAAAAAGCAAAAAGGAGGAACGAGTGGCGCGCTCTGGTGGATTCGGCTATAATCGCTTAAGCGGTTTCTACGCCATATATGTATATATATATATATATATATATATAGCGGGTACTGCATCGAACACTTTCAGAGCTGGAGTGTTTTCATCCATTCGTACAACATGTATATATATATATATATATATATATATATATATATACTGAAGGAGGGTGCAACAGGGATTTTTGCCGATTAAAAAGGTAAAACTATAACTGGTCTATAATCCGTAAAACAATATTTGGTAGCATTGAAGATAGTGGTTATACCACATCGAGGAGATATCCGCATACTCTCTTGTATCGAATTCAAATCGATGAAATTGTTGTTGATTTTCCATGCAAATTTTTTGAGAAACAGAGAATTGAAAAAACTATTCTGCATTTATACAATTAATAAACATTTTAAACAAGTAAGGAAGGGGTAAGTTCGGGTATCGCCAAACATTTTATATAGTCTCACAGTTTATTTATTTAATTTTATTAATATAACAAACAATTTGACCCACATATTCGGCATATATATGGTATATAGTCCATTGAAAGACATATTATTAGAAGAAAAATATTCCCTCTGAATTTCTTCAAAATATCTGAGAGACTTACCTATATTTTCGATAAAAAATTTTTTAGAAGCGCTGAGGTCCTCATATTCGTTATATAGGGTTTTGAAAACTTATGGACCGATTTCGACGATTTTTAGAATTGCGATGCCACTCTTTAAATGCGGTAGCTTCACTAGTGCTTACTTTATATACTGTAAAGTAAACGGTTCAGATTGACTTCAAAGTTCTGATATATGGGAAGTTGCCGTGGTTGTGAACCGATTTGGACTATTTTCACAACACACCATTGGAACTACGCCCAATTAAAATTTTGTATACCATTTTGAGTGCAGCTCTTCTGTACCATCTTTATAATGAAATTTAAGGTCTCTAGTGATTTCCCTTACTGAGTTAAAGCATTTTTAGTAGTTTTCAACATAACTTTTGTATGGGAGGTGGGCGTGGTTATAATCCGATTTCCTCCATTTTTGGACTGTGTAAGGTAGTACCTAAAACAAAGTTCTAGTATCTAGTATCTAATATCTAGTTTCAGTGATATAGCTTTAGTAGTTTACGAGATATGTACAAAAAACTTAATAGGGGGCGGGCCCACGCCCACTTCCCCAAAAAAATTACATCCACATATGCCCCTTCATAGTGCGATTTTAGGATTTGAACTTTACTCGTCACCCTGATCATTTCGGTATATATAACCCTATACCTAACTCGTTTAGTTTTAGGACTTACCACCAACCGTTATGTGAACAAAACTATAATACTCTCTTAGCAACTTTTGTTGCGAGAGTATAGAAATCAAATAGAAATCATTTATCATTTATACGCACTTTCCAAAATATAAAAATATATTTCACCATACCAAAAATAATAAACGAATTCCTTGATACACACATATGTAGACTTAAATTTCTTAGTTTACCACTATGACCCAATCATTTAGTTACCCCAACTTGTGTTACATCAATCAATAGTTGATTAACTAATAAATTTATATTTTTAGATGTGGTTAAGTACCATACCACACAGCAGTATATTAAGTTTCACTGTGGTTACTGCATAACTTTTGCTCTGTTTATTGCGAGTATGTATCTACGAGTATTGTGAAATGAGTTGCGAGTTCAGAGACTTAAATGTGGGTATTAATGGATGGAGGTATATTTTATAGTAACTTGAAAGGAAATAATAATAGGAATTTAGGAATTATTTAAAGGAAAATCTCACGCCACAAATCGTCATAAAAATTTTTGATATGATAGCGAGCGATTTTATTTTCAAATCAAGTTTAGAGAAACAGTTTATTCAAACTTATTAATCATCCTGACTATACTTCGCTCTGTACAATAAGTTAGTAGCAACTAAACACAAGTACATTACTTTCGAATTTATCTCTTCGCTTTATGTGAAACTTTAATACTGAGATGAGTGCATATAAATTTCATTTGTTGAAGATTCCTTGAAAAACAAATATAAATATATTTCTAATAAAATTTTTATTATAAGAGCATATATTAAGGAACTTAACTTGGTTTACTTGAAGGCCAAATCTAAATGGCTATCTTGTCTCGACGAAGAGGCGTCATACTACATACATACATATGTATTATATTTATATGTGTCAGTATATATGAAAGTCATCTTCAAAACAATAATATTCTTGTATTCAAATGAAAGAAATATTTAAAGGTTGAGTCAACCCACATACCTATACATAAGTATATAAATTCTTCCGTTCTAGGAGTAAACAACCTCATACTCGTAAGAGTATCAATGCAAATTGGTGTATAGGGAAATTAAAGTCAGAGTATTTACAAAATCATATGAAGGGTGTACAAAAAAATAACGGGAATTTTCATTTTTGAAAAAAAAAAATTATTTATTCATTCGTCTACATTAATGTTGGCGCCTTCAAAGTAGCGCTTCTTCCGATCAACATCGAAATACTTCTCATATTCGATTTTTGTGATAGCTCTATTAGCGATTTATCGTATGCTTGTAAAACGAAGGCCCTTAAGGTTCTGTTAATTTATGAAAATAGAAAAAAGTCGCACAGAGTAAAGTCTGGACGAAGTGTGAGCGTTTAACAATCGAAAAATGGCCAAGTTCATAAGAAGGGGTCTAATCTTAGTGGCTGCTACAGACAGAGTAAGCAATGAATATAGCTAAATATTGTACTGTTGGGTATAATAATATAATAAAAAATAAAAAAAAATTGGCAATTGGACTTTTGGACAATTTTAAAATTCCCGTTATTTTTTGAACACCTCACGTAATATATATCTTATATAAAAATCCATGTAAATACTATGTTCCAAACTTTATTTTGTATATTCGCACACTTGCTATTTGCTAAATACACGCATACGTATGTGTATAAAGCGTATTTTTTTAGAGAAAAGGATTCTTCCATCTACTTTTAATATAGTAAACTGCACATAACCTCCAAAACTTGTGCTTATTTTGACGACTAACTTTCTACCGAATTCCATACCTCTAAAACTACCCTTTATGCATATAAATATGTAAAAAGTCGATTAACCCAAAACCAACATTGCAGAAGCAGTGTAAGGAAAATGCTTTTAGTTTTAAGATAAAGGCGCTTGACTTAGTTCGTATTGAAATCAACAACTTTGAAAGCTAATATATAAACACACACTTACACTCACACAACTGTGCATATGTGTTTTCAATATTAACCGCACCTCAAACGCCGTTAAAAGTGAAAAGGAGTAGTCTCCATACCTATGCTCTGTATACGCTTAAGAAGTGTCCTAGTTTAGTGCTCAGCAAGCGCTAGCATGTTTATCCGCTGATGGCCATCTAAAGATTAGCTTTGTGTATTTATTTAGAAATCTATATATACCTGCCAGCTCCATTCAGAGTGTATGTATAGAAATATAAACAAATTTAAATACATACACTTGTGTATATCGAAAAATATGCGAAATTCTTACTCTTTCAAAGCTGAACTCCTTTTCACTCAGAAATATTGCCAGCTTAAGCATTTAAATTGCGTTTGACAGCGGTAATATTTTCATACGCGCATTAATAGGTTTTTATGACCTCATTTCATTTAAACATTCTACTTCTGAAACATATTCATTCGAAAGTACTAAGAGGCATTTGAAAAGTTGTTACTTTTAATGGTGCATAACCTATTTATTTTCAATACAGTCATACTTATTTACATTTGAATAGTAAGAGGCCATTAGTTGCTTTAGCTAACGGGACTACCCTTTTGTGTGTCGTTGAGTGAAAGCCTTCGAAGAAAAAAATCCAAAATTTATAGCAAAAGTTTCATCAAACAGTGATTTCAATAATAAATTAGCAGCGTTACTCATACGACATGTTGTGCATGTCCTAAATGTTAAATACATTAATACGATTATTATTATAGGCTATTAGAGTCACCATTATGCAGGAGGTCGATTTATTTTATTGAATTATGACCTATGACTTTGTGCCATGAAGCCATCATATGTTGGGATGATCCGTAAGAAAAAAGATGTCTCTAATGGCGCAACATAAGGAGTCGCAACGTCCAGGCGCCACTGAAGTACGATATAATTTTACTCTCGCAACAAAGTTGCTAAAGAGAGTTTTGTTCACATAACGGTTGTTTGTGTCACCCGGAAATAAAAGAGTTAGATATGGGGTTATATATATATAAATGATCAGGTTGACAAGTGGAGTTGAAATCCGGTTGTCTGTCTTTCGATCTATCCGTGCAAGCGATAACTTAAAAATAAATTTAAAATTTAGAAAATTTAGAAATCTTAATGAAACTTGGTACACATATTCCTTAGCCTAAGGAGGTTAGCATTGAAAATTGACGTAATCGGACCATTGACACGCCCACTGAATACATATAAAGCGCCATAACTATGCCATAAATAGAGTTACATATCTCGTAAACTACTATAGCTACATATATTCACCTTTCTAGGGTCGTTTCTTTTAGCCATTTAATTATATAGTTCAAAATAGAAGAAATCGAATTATAACCACGCCCATCTCCTATAGAAAGGTTATGTTGAAAACTATTAAAAATGCTTCAATTCAATAGGGAAAAACACTAGAAACCTTACATACCATGGTAAAGATGGTACAGAAGAGTTGCACTCAAATTGGTATACAGAAATTGAAATGGGCGTGGCTCTGCCCACTTATGGCTCAAAAACCTTATGCATCCCAATGATGTGTTTTGAAAATGGGCCAAATCGATTGATTGATAAGCCACTTCCCACAGACCAGAACTTTGAAGTCGATTTGAATCATTTACTTTACAATATATAAAGTAAGCACTAGTGAAGATATCGGAACAAAACTATGCACAAATATTGAATTTGTAATGTGACATCACCCTTCTTGTCAAAATAGGAACATACGCTTTCAAGGCCCCCTGTATCGAACAAGAGGACCTCAGTGCTTCTAATAAATTTTTTACCGATAATATGAAATATGATATTAGATATTTTGAAGAAATTAAGAGGGAAGATTTTTCTTCTAACGGGTGATTTTTTTGAGGTTAGGATTTTCATGCATTAGTATTTGACAGATCACGTGGGATTTCAGACATGGTGTCAAAGAGAAAGATGCTCAGTATGCTTTGACATTTCATCATGAATAGACTTACTAACGAGCAACGCTTGCAAATCATTGAATTTTATTACCAAAATCAGTGTTCGGTTCGAAATGTTTTTTATCGACAAATTTTGTTCAGCGATGAGGCTCATTTCTGGTTGAATGGCTACGTAAATAAGCAAAATTGCCGCATTTGGGGTGAAGAGCAACCAGAAGCCGTTCAAGAACTGCCCATGCATCCCGAAAAATGCACTGTTTGGTGTGGTTTGTACGCTGGTGGAATCATTGGACCGTATTTTTTCAAAGATGCTGTTGGACGCAACGTTACGGTGAATGGCGATCGCTATCGTTCGATGCTAACAAACTTTTTGTTGCCAAAAATGGAAGAACTGAACTTGGTTGACATGTGGTTTCAACAAGATGGCGCTACATGCCACACAGCTCGCGATTCTATGGCCATTTTGAGGGAAAACTTCGGAGAACAATTCATCTCAAGAAATGGACCCGTAAGTTGGCCACCAAGATCATGCGATTTAACGCCTTTAGACTATTTTTTGTGGGGCTACGTCAAGTCTAAAGTCTACAGAAATAAGCCAGCAACTATTCCAGCTTTGGAAGACAACATTTCCGAAGAAATTCGGGCTATTCCGGCCGAAATGCTCGAAAAAGTTGCCCAAAATTGGACTTTCCGAATGGACCACCTAAGACGCAGCCGCGGTCAACATTTAAATGAAATTATCTTCAAAAAGTAAATGTCATGAACCAATCTAACGTTTCAAATAAAGAACCGATGAGATTTTGCAAATTTTATGCGTTATCAAGCTCTTAAAAAATCACCCTTTAATAATAAAAAAAAATATGTCCCCGTGCCAAAATTTTTTGGGTTCATATTTTCATTGGACTTTTTACCATATACATATATCGATTAATATGTAAAATTATTATAATTACAATGAATGGTCATATATAATTCTTCGTGAATTCTTGACCAAAAGCAAGCAGACATGGCTCTGTACGATCTTCGTTTTACAACCATAGATGAAATCGCTGATAGAGCACATTTGAGATAGCCTTTATATCCCAAAAATGGAGTTTGAGAAGTGTTTCGACGATTGGAAGAAACGCTGGTATAAGTATATAAAATCGAATGGGAACTACTTTGAAGGAGATAACATTAATGTAGATGAACAAATACTTTTTAAAATTATTATAATTCCCGCTATTTTTTAAACAGACCTCGTACATAAGTTATGTTCGATTCGACACTTTTCTATTCACTATGTATGAAAACCTCTTCAGTTGTGTACGGTGGGGCTTTTGTGTTGAAAATTACGAGCTAATTTAGATTTTTTGGTATGATATCTCAATATTTATTTATGCTATCTGGATATAATCGGTCTTGTTCTAGTCAGTTATGCGCTGAGAAGATAATCGATTTTTTTATTGACATTTAACAGCATATAAGTTTCGCATCTTCAGCGGTTTCAAAATAGTTATTTCACTTAGGAATAGCAAAAGAATAACTCTACATTCTTGCGATGAAGATACTATACTATATCTCGCTGCACATTGAGATAAAAAATAACTATCGACAACGCAATACATTAAGCTTATAATCTTGGTGCCGAGTGCAGGAGTCTATGGAATATGTATGGTATGATGTTACGTACTCGTATTTGAAAAGTTAAATCCGTTGTCAGTTATGATTATGAGTGATAACTATTTCATTCTACATACCTAGGTAGGTTTCGTCGTCGTTGGCGTCTACATAAATCATCTACGAAAATCTCACTTTTATCATAATCGTTTTAGATTGGATTAGTTACTATTCACTTTCCAAATGATAACGCTCAACGTACAATTACTAACCACATACAATCTTTCGTGTTATTCCGTTATGTCCACTTTGCGCTCGCTCTCAATGCAAAACTACTTAGGTATGAAGATGTTTCTAGTTCTACTTAACGTTTAGCGACTAACTACCTCGCCTAGTATTTAGCATTTATTATTACCAGTTTGTTGAACCACAGACACCAACAAGTTGTTTACTTTAAAAATTATCTTTAATTGTTATAAATAATGCACAGGCATTCCATGGAAATATGGGTGAACGCGTAATGCATGGGTAATAAATATAACTAAGCACTCACGTTCATCTTTAATAAACGCTGTACTATTTATTTTATAGTGCTTCATGCATATACTTATGTATGTAGTTTTGCGATTGTAAACTTTAAGTGCAACAGATTATAAAATAAATAGAACTTTACGTACATATTTGCATATTCACGCCGTTGCCAGACAGAATAGTCTGGACACAGACACTTCTTTACGTATTCCGGAAGGTCTCGACGAAGTTACACACCTAACTGTATAAAACAATTAAACTGGTTTTAGTAAATTCGAAGTAAAAAAGTATTTTGGTGGTTAAATTGTACTTGTATTTATTACTTACTTACTTAAGTATATGTTTACATACAAACTCGTATCTATATTTAATTATAGATGTTTATGTAATATTTATATTCTGATTGATAACACTGACTTTAATCGCTTTGTTTTCTTTACCAAAGAAGAGACAATAGCTTGTTGACTCATATATATGTAGTTTGCTGAAATCAATAAATTTCGAAATTGTTCTATAACGGTATATAAATTTCTTGAATGAGAGGCTTTATTGTAATTTTCCTCGCTTAAATTTATTATTATATTTCCATCATCATTATCAATAATCTAAATTTATTATATTCCCTTCAAAATAGGCCCTTTCTAAGGCAATACACTACTTCCAACGAATAATCCAATCAACGAAACACTTTTTACAGCTAAATTCCGGGATGGCCTTCAGTACTCGTTGCGAATTAGTTTTGATGTCTTCAATTCTCTCAAAACGGGTAATTTCAGTTTGGAAACAGGAAAAAGTCACACGGGGCCATATTCGAAAAGTACGGTGGTTGTTCGATGATATTTGTTGAATTTTTATTCAAAAACTCTTGCACAATGATCGCTTTGTGCGCTGGTGCATTATCGTGGTGAAAAGTCCAACTGTTAATTCCGCCATAAATCTGGTCTTTTGCGTCAACATTCTCTCCCAAACGCTTCATAACGCCAATATAATATTCTTTATTGATGGTTTTGCCCTCCGTTAAGAATTCCGAATGAACAACACCGCGAATATCGAAGAAAAAGCTCAGCATCACCTTGATTTTCGATTTGCTTTGGCGCGGTTTTTTCGATTTCGGCTAATTTTTGTCGCGCCATTCAGAAGATATTTGACTTGTTTGCATGTCGTACTCGAAAACCCATGTCTCGTCACCAGTTATGATGCGTTCGATGAACGTTGGATCGGAATTTACGCGTTCAAGCATGTCTTCAGCCACCAGCCATGTCTTCAGCACCAATCGCGTTGCGACTTTCCGCATACCTAAAACATCAACCAAAATATGACGAGCGGTCTCATGAGACATGTCCATTATTTGGGCTATCTCTCGCAAACTATAATGAGGATTTTCAAACACCATTTGCTTTATTTTATCGACGTTTCCTTCAGTTGAAGAGGTCGAAGGCCGTCCTGAATCGTTCACTTCTTCTCGCTCCTCTTTGAACGATTTATACCAATCGTAAGCATGAGTTTTCGACATGGTTGAATCACCAATTGTTTTTTTTTTCAACATTTCCAACGTTTTAGCACAAGAAATTTCGTTTGAAACACAAAATTTAACATAAACTCTTTGTGTCAAGCATAACTATAGTATCGGATGTGGGCGTGGTTATTACCTGATCGCTAATTCCCATAGTATAGTACTATAGTGATCGTAAAAATCAATGTTACATCAAGTTTATTTAATATTCATAGTTTTTGAGATAGTTTCAATAAATAATATTAGACGGCGGGTCATGTCCACTCGTCAACAAAATATCAAACAATTATATGTGGTTTTGGCATTTATCAATTTTGTGGGAGTAGTAATGTCTCGCCCGATTCCCTCAATTCATATGTAATAACAACCTCTGAAGGGACCGGAAACCAATTTACCAAATTTCATGTAATATTGATCAATTTAATTATATTATCAAAGATTTGTATTGATAATGTTTTTTGTGATATTTTGTAGTTATATTATATACATTTTATTTTACAAAAACTTGTTATATACGCACATAAATTAACCAATTTAATCTCTATTTTATTTCAGTCAACACAATGCTTTGGTGAGTCAATTCCATTTTAAACGATTTTTTCTATTATCAAACAAAATTTTATATTTTTAATGTATTTGCCCTTAACCAAAAATAGTTGTAAGACTTAATTGTTAAAGCTTCAAAGTTTTTGGGGTATGCAAAATTAATGACTATATTTTACCACACTTTATAAAAAGGTTAATTATAATTTTACCATTAAGATAATTGTGTGATGAAAGTGCGTTGAAAAAGCATTGGAAACAAACGCTTAGCTAAGAGTTGTATTATACATATTTACGTGAATGCTTAAGCAGAAAATTAACAAAAGAGTTAAATGCAAATAGCCGCACAAACACAATGGTACAGTGAACTTCAGTTAAAAGGAATCACGTTGTGCTATTCTTTTGGAAAGCTGAATTTCTGCTTAAAAATTTTAGTTATGCTCCAAATGAAAAGTTCGAGTTTCTTTTGTTCATTTTATTCTTTATAAAAGTTCATTAAAATTAATGACGTAGACCTAGGCATTAATTGTTAATATTAGTATACTTTAACTGAATTTCACTGTAATCACATTTGCTTTACGCTCAACAACAACGGCAATATGAACATCGAAACATTTAACGAAAAGCATGTAATAAAAGTAAAATAATCGATTGACATTGGAAATCAACTATTTCTTATTTGATTATTCACCACACTGCATACAAAAATAACACACAAGGTCAAAGGTCAATTAGCAGCTCATGCTGGGCGTAGATAATGCAGACCCAGTGGAGGTGTTTTAATATGCTATAATAGCATAAAACCACCATAAAACCCACTGAACGATATTGGAAATGCAATATTGCATGTCTTCAAGCGATTATTGCATAAAAATATTAAAAAAAAATTAAAAATATATCGTATGTGCCCGCACATGCACGTATTACAACCGACTGCTAACACTTTCTCATAAAAGTTGGCACGTCATGTGCATGTCATATTCGTCATTTCATTTTCGCTATGTTAATTAAGACTTGCACAATGTGAATACGTAAATATGTATGTATGTATACATATATATTTTGTACTTATGCGTTTGCAATCATGCAACTGTTTATTTATTTTTTATACACTCGCAACATGCTGCACGGAGTATAATAGTTTTGTTCACCTAACGGTTGCTTGTAACAGCTAAAACGAAATGAGTAGAGTCATATATTTATATTGAAATTATCAGAATGACGAGACTAGTTGAAATATGGATGTCTGCATGCCATGCAAGCGATAACTTGAGATCAGGGTGTTGATCATACACGTATTCTTCCCTAGCATCATGGGAAAGTTGGTATTAAAGGCCCACTAAATAGCGTTTAGTAAAAAAATTTCTTGCCAAAAAACATTTGTTGCCCGCACAGCGGTTGCTTATTTTCACATAAATTAATTAAAAATCAAAATTTTGAGAAAATTCGAATTTTCAAAATTCAGCCTGACCAACTCCTTTCATTCAAATTACAATAGATTACTCAAATTTTCGAATATCTTTATGAAATTTTAAGCGTTATCAAGCTCATTGCTTATATTTTTTAAAAATTAAAATTTAAACATTTGTTCCCCTTCATGAAAATACTCAAAAGTGCAATAGTAATGAATTTAAGGAATTTCAATCTCTATGCTTCATTGCCCATAACTCTGTAAAATTTAATGCTACGTGACTTGAAATGATAGCAAACAGTAGCTTAGAGAATCTACTATAGAAATAAACTTAGACTAATTTTCAAAGAATTTTGAGGATAATTTTCAAAACATTCACACATTTCAGTAAATTCCTAAAATTGTCATCTCTTTTAGTTTTTTACTAATATATAGAACAAGTTTTACATCCTGAAAAAATTAAAAAAAACTGACCCCACGTCCACTCAAAACGTAAATAAACCAGACTTCACGAGACCCATCCAACATATAAACAAAATTAACCTTACAAAATCCCCTAACATGTAACAAAACTAAACTCAAGTGATTCTTCAAAATATAAACAAATCCCACCCAAATATTATTGACCCAGACCAAAATGTAAACTAACACCTATAAAAAGTCAATGACCTCCGCAAAAATGTAAACAAACCCCGAACAAATGCCAATGACCTCGGCAAAAAATGTAAGCAAACACCTGCAAAGACCTCAGCCAAAATGTAAACAAATCCCCGACCAAAGGTCAATGACCTCTGCCCAAAAGGTAAACAAACCCCGGCCAAAGGTCAATGACTTTCCTCCAAATAGGTAAACAAACCCCTGTCAAAGGTCAATAACCTCCACCCAAAATGTAAACAAATCTATTGCCGAGGTCATTGACCTTTGACAGGGGGTTTGTTTACCTATTTGGAGGAAAGTCATTGACCTTTGGCCGGGGTTTGTTTACCTTTTTGTCCAAGGTCATGGACCTTTGACAGGGGTTTGTTAACCTTTTTGGTCGAGGTCATTGACCTTTGGTTATGGTTTGTTTACCTTTTGGGTAGAGGTCATTGACCTTTGGCCAGGGTTTGTTTACCTTTTGGGCAGAGGTCATTGACCTTTGGTCGGGGTTTATTTACATTTTGGCCGAGGTCATTGACTTTTTATAGGTGTTAGTTTACATTTTTGTCCAAGGTCATTGACCTTTGGTCGGGGTTTGTTTACATTTTTAGCTAGGTTATTCATTGAGCTTTGGCCGTGTTTTGGGAGAGGGGTTTGTTTACATTTTGGCCGAGGTAATTAAACTTTGACAGGGGCTTGTTTACATTTTGGTCTGGGACAATGATATTTGAGTTTAGTTTTGTTAGGTTAATTTGTGCGGTTAATTTTGTTTATATTTTGGGTGGATCTCGTGAAGTTTTGTTTATTTAAGGTTTGAGTGGACGTGGGGTCTGATATTTTTTTTATTTTTTCAGGATGTAAGACTTGGTCTTTATACTAGTGAAAAAGTAAGAAAAGTTAAAATTTTAGAAATTTAATGAAATTTGTGAAAATTTTGAAAATTAAAAAAAAAAATCATTAAAATTAAACTTAGTTTATTTCTTTAGTAGATTCTCTTACCTACCATTTGCTATAATTTTAACATTCATAGCATTAACTTCTACGGAGTTATGGGCAATGAAGCATAGAGATTGAAATTCCTTAAATTCATTACTAATGCACTTTTGAGTATTTTCATGAAGGGGAAAAAATGAATAAATTTTAATTTTTAAAAAATATAAGCAATGACCTTCATAACGCTGAAAATTTCATAAAAATATTCGAAAATTTTAATAATTATGAATTTTCTAAAAATATCGATTTCCCATTCATTGGGAACTATACCGTATATATCGGTTAATATGTGAGATATGATAGCAAAATTAAGTGAACGTTTACAATTGGATTAATTGTAGCTTGGTGGCAAAAAAAAGTTGAAATCGGTCCAAGAATTATGATAAACCTTATATATTATATATAATAAGTTTCTTTATTTTAGTGGACTCTATATCGATATATGGGTCAAATTGTGTGTTCCCTTAATAAAATTACTTAAATAAATTGCGAGTATAAAATTTTCGGTTACATCCGAACTTAGCCATTCCTTGTTTATTTATTTTTTTTTTTATAAAAATAATGATATAATTTTAGTAACATGGGAAGAGAGCTTGTATGTATTATATTACATACATATTTGCTTTGTACGAAGTAGAGAAAATTTCAGTGAAATTTGATATTCATTAAATATATTTGACTTTGCCAAAATATAAATATAAATGCTTGAGAAAGCTACACAATTATTTTTATTTTTTAATTTCTAAATTAATAGTTGAAAGCATGGAAGTTAAGGAAATTATATGTATGATAGTTTTTGATATCTATTAATAATATTCTAAAAGAAATTTTTATTTGAGGTCCCTTCTAGAATAAAAATCATCTTCTCGTTACTAATATATTCATGCATTCTTTATTAAGACCCGACCATTATATTAATAGGCCGACTATTCGGATAGCTAGGACCCTTATTTTAGGCAATCCAACACTTTAGGAATAAAATATTGGTCAAATCGTTAGATATTTGTAATATACTACGTATGTTTCACTATAGTGAAACATATACGCCGTTTTCGATTCACCGCTAATTGGTTCGCATTATTAGAGCTCTTTCTCAAATAAGTAAGTGTATGATACACCATGAACAGCAAATATTTCATATATGCACACAGTTTACCCCCAAATACGTAATGTCATTTCATTTGCTATGGCACACTTCACACGTCATTCGACCATTCATTGACGAACGCCATATGCCGGAACCAAGCGTTGGGAAATGTTGCGTGCGGGAATCGCAGACACGCATCCAACGTTGTACGCAACGAAGTGGAAAATTACGGGTATAGACGAGGTACCGCTGTGAGTCCACACATTTGTGTAGCATAAGCTTGGAAACAAGCAGGCATGGAACGCGAACTGCAGCAAATTATCGACAAACGAGCTGACAAATGAAGGCTAATGGGGTAGCGGAGGAGTTAACTTGCGGTGTGTGAATGAGTGGGCCGTAGGTAAACAAACAATGAGAAATGTGAATGAAACAAAATTGCTAAATGTAAACAGAGAGAATACAAACAAAAACATAAATTGTAAATAAATGCTGCTGAATAATAAAAGTGAAGACAGAGCCGGAGAATTGGTAGTTGGAAATTTAAGCCAAGGCGCGTTGTAAACAATTGCATAATTGGTGCAACACTACCAGAGCATAAATGAAACGTTGCCAACTGCACGTTACAACTAGCAACTGTTTTTAATTTAAATGCAAACAATGTCTGCGCGAAAATGGTGTCACCATAACTAGCATAGGCTATGTTGGCGAGCTGCGGATATAATTTTTAGTTTCGTTGTGGAATTTTGAACTTGAAAACTTCGATTTTACTAATTTCACTTTTACAACATATGAATATATGAAAGCTATGTATAACACCTTAATAAATCACTTACGACAACGTCAAGCGAAAACGATCATAGTCGAATCACGGTGAGCCGGCGCCAACGGTGGTCGAAAGGGGATTGACGGTCAGCAAGGTTTTACTATGTGTTTGGTGAGATTGACGGGCAATCGTCAACTATGAGCTGCTCACCTAAGGATTAACTCTTAATTCGGACCTGTATTTTCAACAAGTGAACCATCTGATGAGAGCAATCGCTCCGAAGGATCTGGCTTTGGCCAACAGAAGAGGAGTTATGTTGCATCTGGACAACGCCAACCCTCACACATCAAAAGTGACTCGCAAAGTAGTTGTTTTAAACTGCAGAGCGGATAAGCTTGCAAGGGGTGGGCCCTAGCAACATTGACGTCGGAGTGGAAGCGACTGGGTAATTGGTGGTCCAATTACGCTAGAGCGATGGACACACTGACTTCGGGTGAGCTCGCCAAACGCTGCACCAGCATCTGTACAAGGTCCTCTTGGTACGCGATGGACTGAACACGATACTTCCAGCTGCTGTCTCTCAGGAAGGTTCATCTCGCCGCAATCATTAGTGTGTTTACTGGGTATTGCCCAACAGGTACACTTGCGGTGAGATTGGGGATCAAACCAGACGCAAGTTCTCAAAACTGCTAAGGGAAGGCGAAGAGGAATCTTTCAAGCACTTCCTTCTTCAATGACCAGCTTTCGACAGACTAGGTTACCCAGGTTAAAACACCTCGGTTTGCACACCTTCGACGAACCCAGTAAAGTGCCTAGAATCGACATTAGCCAACTAAAGTACTTTGTAATAGCGTCCAAACACTTTGTCGTATCAAGAGCGCATTATCCGTTAGGATTAGCTCTCTAAGTACTGCCTACTACCCATTGGTCTAACCTAACAAGCATGTTACGGTATTTTGACCTCAAAATTTACTTTTAAATGTGCCGCATTTTATTTCATGATTTCCATAGCATTTTTGGAATTTTCGAGCTATGCAAGGAACAAAAATAATTGCAAACTTTCATATTTTAATATTGACATATTCATTTATTTAATTATTTTACGCAACGCCATAAATTGTCTCAAATAAACATTCCAACCGGTAGTTAGGTCGAACCACATCTTTTCTGCATTGTTTACGTTTACTTTCAAAACATTCCAAAAATGAGATAAATATAGACTATTTGAAATAAGTTTCATACTTATCAAGGCATTTGTGCCACAATTAAATTCGTAAAAATGTAACGGTTGAAAACAGCAACTGAGATTAGTCACAATCAACGTAACAGCTGATCAATTGACAAAACCAATTGTCAACTGTCAATAGATAGAAATTAATTCCACACAAAAGGCATGCTTTTGTTCAATTGTTTAAAAATAATAACAATACTACATGAGCTTATCGAAAATGCACACAGATACCTAAGTTATACAATAAAATTAAATAATATGTGTGAATACAATGCGATGAATCACCGGTATTTTGACTGGGAATCGCGATCCACATGCAAGTCATGTGTGAAAATTTATTTGTGTTGGCATTCTTTGGAATCTAATCAATGATCATTCGAGTTAGATATGAGCTGGTATTGATAAAGTCTGGCAATTAGATGTGTCATGCAGTAAGAATTGAAAGTTTTTGCCAGCATATAGTATATATGGAGATATCGACGCAGAGTTGACAGCAGTCAATTATGTGTCTACTCAAATAGATAACTTCCACAACTGATTACAGTGTTTTTAGAATATATGTATGTATTTAGATATTTCTATTTCAGACTCACCCCATTTCGTAACTGTCCGTTATTCCGATTGATATCGGTGCCATTATTTGGGCTAATTGCCGCACCGTTTGCCACGCCTACACTCATGCTGATCGCTTCCACAGCGTTATGATCGATTTTATGTTTCTGATTGGTTGTGTTCTGTTCACCACTAACACCCTGCTTTGCGTTTGGCCCCACTAAAACCTGTTGAGCATAGAATGGTTCCTCGGTGCGTAAGGAAAACGATTGTGCCAACGCAGCTGTTGGTGAATCGTTACACTGCTTTCTACCGAAGAGTGGTGATTGTTTCTTGCTGAGTGCACCCAATGCAGCTGCGTCTTTCTCCACCGATATGTGTTCCACAATCGCTGCTAAATGTTCTTTATGCTGTGTTTTCTCTTTTGCTAGTTCCACGGCGGTCGATGCGGAGACAATATCACTTTGAAAACGATCAAAACAGAATGGTGCTGTCTTAGTACAATTCAAGCAGGCGCATAACGGTGATATTGGAGTTGGAGTTTTCGAATCGCTCAAATCGAAGCTCTCGTCGTCTAAGGTGGATGGTTTATAAGGCGCCACTGGTGGCAATCTCGTCGGTCGATACGGTGAGGAGCATTCAGACGAAACACCGTGATGAATGCATATACAATCGGTTAGATGAATCGTGTGTGCTGGTCGTGAATGTACCGCTACGCTGCGTATTATCGCACTGGCCATGCATTGAAAAGGACGGAGCGTCGAATAAGTGTTCGCAAAACTGGTGCGAACTTGCGAGCGTAGGCGTTCGAAATACGTGGTTGCGGGTGTTTGGGGGACGGAGTCAGCGTTGACACGTGTGTCGGCGTACGCCTGGTTATCTTTGGACGGTAGTTATTATTGTTTCACTGCCAATTAACTCAATGATTCACACTTTGTTTTGTTGCTTGCAGTTATTTTTAGTATGAATTTATTGTTTTTCTCTCACAAACTTTACTTTTTGAGATTTTGTAAAAATTTTACATAAAATATTGGTATTTTTTTGTTATATTTCAATTTCTGTTATAAGTAAAAATTTATATTTTTTATTATTCACTTTTAGTACAGTGCAATGCGCTAGAACATTTATCAATCACTCATGTCTTTCAAGGTCAAAGTACTTTGTTATCTCCACGCTCTCTAGCTCGCTATCACAGTGCCTGCCATAAATGTTTTACTCTCATAGCGAACTCACAGTTCAATTCTATTATAAATGTCATAAATGTTCTGCAATTAAAAATGCAAAATAAATAAATATTTTATTATGCGTGGAAAGTAATGATAATAAAATCGATTAAAATCATTTTAAAAGAGAACAAAAATTATTAATTTGACTAATTTGAATTATTTAAGATGAAAATTCATTATTTAAATTTAGTTTCGACTTGAAATGCCATGAATATTTAGCAAAGCGTGATTCATGAAGTGAGTTTAGATATATTTTCATTTTTTAAATAAAAACAAAATAACAAAAAAGTACAAAAATCTTTTAAATTTAGTGAAAATTATATTTTGACGCTGTCGTGCCATATTTTCTAATTAAATAGATAGCATTACTAATTTATTACTCCTGCTTTTGGAAGCATACAAAATTTCTTTTTTTATAAAATTTTGGCATAAATCGGTTAAATTTTTTTGCAGTTGCCAATCACTGTTTAATTGAATTTGGCAAGACCTTCCAAAATTCGCATTGCTGCTGTTCGCAGACCATCTTCCGCAGAGTTTAATGAACTGAATTCAGCGGTTCGGTCACTTTTTGTTTATGCAAACGAAGAAAAGTTCTAAAAGCAGCAGCGAAAATCAACGCCAAAAACTGAATATGTTCAATTAGAAACAGTAACCGCAGAAAAAGTAAATACAATACATGCGAATAAATAAATGAAAATAAAAAATAATAAAAATCAGAATAAAAATCAACAAAAAAAAACAAAAAAAACCTGCAAAGCACGCAAATTTGTTTAAGTCAACAGAAATTATGCAAAACTGGTTCGAAGTATCACAACAGAAAGCAATTAAAAAGAAAAGCAAACAAACAATATAAAAACAAGTAGCAAAAGAACAAAAAAAAAATAGAGCAACTTCTCAGCTACTGGGCAGAGATATATTTTAGCGTAATGCTATGCAGTCGTTGGTAGAACTGTAAAGGCAACAACAAACTCAATTAAATTGCTCACGGTGCTTTTGCAAACGCCATTTTGGCTTTAAACTTTTCACTCAGCAAAGAATTGGCAAAGCATAATTGACATTTAACTACTTAAGAACACTATGAGGAAGCAAGGACTCCTTCGCTTACAAACATACAGACACTGTGACAGAAGTTCATCAAAACAAAAGCGAGTACTAACCAGCCTGATTCGATTTTTTTATATTTCGATTTACATAGTGTTTATGCCTCCAGCATTTGTTAGCTATCGCAAAAAACAGTTACACACTAGTATATTTAACACCCACAATTAAAGCAATTAACATATTAACTCTCAAGTACTTTTCTTTAGTAGACTACACTCCGAATGCGAGACCTAAAAGTTTTTAGTTGAATTTTTGAAAATAAGCGAAATGCATTTAAATCACTTCAAAACCCGGAAAATTGCATATTATTACATGCGTTTGTAAATAGTATACGTATAAACGATTTGAAAATATTTGAACCGAAAATCGCACAGCTGCGCCCACGTCCAGCCGCAGTTGTCTCACTTCGCTAACTAAATTCGGCAATGTAACAGCAACAGCGCTGCGTCAACGCGCGTCCACCAAGTCCAATGCAAGTAGAGCTAAATACATACAGCTGGTTAGCAGTGCCCAGCAACGTCGTCGAAAAGTCGAATTGCGCCAAACACGGTAGAGCAAACAGCAGAGACCGGCGGCGGCGGCCAGTCATCTGTCGTGGCAATGAGAGAGCAATCGGTCGGCCTGTGCTATGCACTGCGCCAGCGCCGACAACGGACGGGCTTGATAACGTGTATATAATAATAGTAACTTTGCTTTTGTCGCTATCATTTGCAACCGACCTCCTCGACCGTAAGCGTAAAAAAGCAGCAGAACAACAACAGCTGTGTTGTGTTTTTTGCAAAAAAATCTTAGTCATAGCCAAGTTGGAAATTGAAAGTGATTCAAGCTTTTGAGAAATTAGACTGGAATTCATAAGGATTAACCAATTAATACATATTCTCTAAGCTTTCCAACCTTTAATTCTGAAATAATTGTCTTTTCTGAAACTTAGTGCTAAATAATCTAGATAACATTATGGCATTATGCATATATGAGAAAGCCCCAAAACTATCTCCATGTAACACCGCTAGAACAACCAATGCGATTTTTTTAGGGTCTAGTATAAATGCTTTCAATTGAAATGTAAAGTCTTCTCTCGACGAAAACCAAATTCTACAAGTCCCTTATCATTCCCGATCTGTTTTATAGCGCAGAAGCGTGTACGATGTCAACATCCGATGAGTCGGCACTAGCAGTTTTCGAGAGAAAGGTTTGGACGAAAGCGCCCCAGCCTTGAAAGTGTTCGACCCGCTGGTGGTAGCCGAGGAAGACCTCCACTCCGTGGGAAAGACAAGGTTGAGAAGGACCTGGTAACACTTGGGATTCCCAACTGGTGTCAAACTGCCAAAAGGAGGAGCGATTGACGCACTGTTGTAAATTCGGCTATAACCGCGTAAGCGGTTCCTACACCAATGAAGAAGAAGCAGAAGTGTGAATGCTTTTCTTAATTTTAGCTTAGAAAGCTCTAGAGATCTCGCAGGATCAGTTGCCTGTTCATTTTCTCGATCGGATTCTATCGTAATCTTTGGTGGTTGCAATTGTTGTTGTAAACTCAGAGAACATTCTCCGTTACATATTGTGAAATGTTGTCGAGTTGTCAGTACTCAATCAGATGTAAATGCAAGACTGATTCCGACATAGTTTCGTCTATCGATTTTAAAGTATTAGTATTAATTGGGAAATATTTATGATATGTGCGTTGCTATACATATACGTTGAGAAAATAAATACATGTTTGCATAAAAATTTAACCCGAAACTGTTGCCGTTTTAATAAAATTCTTTATTAATCCTTTAAAATAGTCTACTGTTCTGTCAATATATACACCTTGATATATGCTGAAAGTCCTTTAGTTCTTTTAATGAGTTTATTATATGACCTCAATTGTCACAGGATCTGCTGCGGAATGTTTTGTTTTTGAGTAGCATTCTTCTTCATCTTTCTTCAGCTACTCCTTTGTACGAGATTAGTATATTCTCGTATAAACATAAACCAAAGTGATTTAGAGTCGATCCGCAAGCGCTGTTGAGAACCCCTTTCATCTCTCTAACATTACCACCATGATTTTACAGGTTCTCACGAAGCTTACTGAATCTGTTTGTGTCCCAAAAAAGTAGTTTTGCATGTATGTATTTCTGTCTTTTGAGATAAGGATGCCGAGGAAACTATTTGAGATTCATAGCGATTCCATTTAAGGGGAACATAAAAACAGTTAATTTTAAATTCAACTCGCATAACTGTAATTTCATCTGAAATGACACACAAAAGCACTCAAAGTTTTTCATTTTACAAAGAAGCGAAGCAAAGAGCAATTCTTTCTTAAAAAAAGTAAATAAATTTCCTTTTGGGTATTATCACGAACAATCAAACAATAGATTTATTTAAAGGTCTCCAAAAATTGTATTCGTCTCTTCAATTTGATATTTCGCCTTGGTCTTGGTATTACTGAGCGCATTAGCTGCACTAAATCCAACGTATTCTGCTTCGTCTGAGATGAAAGAGAATAAAAGACATCTAAGCAGACCAGCTGTACTATGCAGTGGCAACCGAAACTCAGCCCTTTCACTTTTCATGAGACTTGTACAATTAAAGCCGAAATTAAACAGCGGCATATTGCTTAATGTTAGAGACGGGTTTTATAGAAAAGAAGAAACAGTTATATATATACAGCTATTGTTATATTAGTAATTAAATATAAATACACAAGTAATCATAAATACATTCAATTATTAATATTCAAGTCAATAACTCACTCGACAATATAGACTTGTGTTAACCTCTAGAAGAGCAGGAAACGTCATATCTCATACGTCAAACGCCTATTTCAACGCTCTTTTTTTGACATTTGTTCTTGTCTATTTAACAGCTATTTGCTAAACGTTTTCATATTTAACAATATTTTACTAATAACTCTGTCCAGAGCGTTTTGCAGCTATTTCTCTTTATATTTTCTTTATATTTCACTATATATGTGCATATATACACATCTATATTTGTACAGTTGTGTGCGATAAATTCTCTCCGAATTCTCTATGTTTTATTTATCATTTTTGTGCATTGAATTTCAATTTGATAAGCAATGAACTGTAGCAACGAATGCAAAATACTAGAAATACAGCAAATACAGATGTGAGTGTAGAAAATGAAACACGATTTCTTACAACGTTTTCTCATTTTGTAATTAAAACCGATATACGAGTATATTGCCAGCTGAATAGTCTCATATTAGTTACACGTTCAAAAACGCAGTAAGATAGCATTTCTATTTGCATATACTATATATAGTAACTAGTTGTTGTTATAAATAAATAGTTCTCAGTATTTACCCCTATTATTTATGGAGTCTAGCACGAGGCAAATACTATAAATATGCATTATGCATTACAAGCGACTAATTACTGTCGGTCACTGAGTCTAGTTCACTGTATTAGGTATTATCGTGTTATAGTCAATAAGGTATATGCACTTGCATTTGTTGTAATTATAAACAATGCCGTTGAAATGATGGAAAAGTTGTAGTCCGAATGCTCTCACACATTAGATTAGATTTATATATTACTAACTAAAATATTATCTCGTTTCTAAATTTTGTTTTTTATTATAATTATTTGTATTAAAGTCTATTAAATACATTTTACGGATTATGTTAGGTTAAGGGGTAGATCTCCGCAACTGCAGAGAATCTTACTTGGACAGATTCGACTGCCCATTGTAGTATCCGCTGTCGGATAGAGCAAAACGCTTGGACTCTATTATAAAGTTCTTAAGTCGGCTATTGTCAATTCCAGTTAGTACACTGGGTTCGCCGAAGATGTCTCTACCGATGTACTTTAACCTAAGTCTGGCGAATGCTGAATGTGAAGGAGAAAATGCTTGGATGATTCTTCTTTGCCTTCCTCCAATCAGCTTTAGCAACTACCGTTTGGCTTGATCCCCAAATTCGCCGCATGTGTGCCTATTGGACAATGACTTGTAAGTACACCAATGATTGACGAGAGATGAACTTTACGAAACGACAGCAGCTAGAAGGACCTTTTTCGATTCACTGCAGGCCAGAAAGACCTTGCTACTGCACAGATGCTGGTTGTTTTCCAGCGTTTGTCAAGCTCACTCGAAGTCAGTGAATCCAGCGCTCTTTTTTTACGCGTAGTATTCGAAATAGGTTGTTGTTGTTGTAGGATACATTTCGAAATTCTCTTAAATCTTATGAAATTTAAAATCATTACTTAGATTTATCGTTTCAACTTTTATGGTTAAGCATTCAAGCTTAAAGTTCTTTATTCACAAAGGCTCCAAATCAAATTTTGGCTTTTTCATTTGAGAGTTTTTCGGTGGACAATTTGCCATGGCGTGTTTTGAATCCACAACTCGCTGAATAGTATTCAAGAACATAAAGTATCTTGAAAGCAGCGTATCTCATATTTGAAATCATGTACTACCCATAATTAACAAATATTTGAGAGGGTATTCTGGCGTAGAAATAAAAAAAAATTGATTTTTTATTTAAAAGTTTAACTATATAAGAATATGAATGCCCACAAAAGGATTTTTCAAAATTCAAATTATTTTCGGAGATAAGGATATTTTCCTGGCGTGGCATCCAATCTGACTTGGCTTGACGTGACACTTTAAACAGGTTTTTGTCGAAACTGCCTTTCTTAAAATAATACCCACGAATTCTCAAGTTCTCTTGGACCCTTTAATTTTGTCTGCTTTATAGACGTTCTTATCGCTGGAACTATATTTAGGGATTGGGGATCCGAATTTTCAAGTTCTGTTTGGTCGATTGATTTTGGAGAATCTTCTTTATAGATGATTCTATCGCAGGAACTATCCATTCCCCAATCCTCAGATTTCAATTTTTACCATTTTTTTTAATTCGAAAATGTCAAATATGTAGATATAATAGAATTTGCGAAAATCGCGATTTTGTGGATTTTTTCAACTTTTTCGTAGTTCCAGCCATTGCAACATTATTCTAAATTAATAATTTTTTTTAAATATATGAATTTTAAAAAATATCACTCATACGCTTCGTATAACCACACCTTAAAGTGGATCATTGTTATACCCGCCTATGAACACAATAATCTAGATAAGATTTGCAACTATTAAAATAAAGACCTGCTCGCCATCCAATTAATGCACATTACTTACCCGCTGTCAATTGTTTCAACGTTCCCATACTGGCAGTAAATCTGTATGTAGGTCTGTATGTAAGTAAATAAATAATTGAATATGCACACTTTTAACAATGAGCGCACAAGTTGCTTTTAATTCACGTTGCACTTAGAGCCGTTGCAAAATCTGGAGTTGTGTAACAACTTTTACACCGACAATTACTTTGTTTTACTATTTATTTATTTACTCAGTTTTTGTTGTGTTTTGCATCTTGCTTTGCGCTTACTTCACTGTTTTTTATCAACATCTTAACGTGCATTTAGTCTCAAATTATGTAGTTGTGGCGGCGTGATAATCAAAATGAAAGTAAAACTCCATTTATTACTGTCAAATAGAGCGGCGCTTTGCATGTTGCACTCTGTTACATTGCTAGCCATCTAACAATTCACCGGAAGGTGATCGACTTGGCGTTGTGTGCAGAAAATCCATATGCAGTTATCAAAAGTAAAACACAATCAATGTCGCTCACACTGAACTGGTTTGGATAGTCGGCGTGTGGAGGCCTTGACATGCCATTCAATAATTTACTTTGATTGCTCTTAGAGTGAATCATCTGTGTGTTTAAAAATTAAATTAGTTGTTCGGGGTTTTGAGCATGTGAGGAGTTTATTTCAAAGTAAATAAATCTGTATAACGGATTTTTTAAAGACTACAAGTAACAAAAGTCATGAAATATATTCGATATCGGCAGTTATTCCAAAAATCGAAGCCATAAATAGTTTTTCTTTCACAATTCCGACTGTTATCTTTGTAATACTCCCGGCAATCGCAACCTAACTTCAAGGCAACTCTCCTTATTGACAATACGACCTTGAAGTAAGAGTTCTGTATGCAATGCACCATGGCAAGCTAAGGAAACTTTCGAACTTTTGGCATGTACATCTTCTCTGAGTTCCACATTACAGTTAGGCTTTAATTTCGACAGTATAACCATATACAGATTATTGGCAAGAACCTTCCCTACTATTTTCTTCATTTTTCTCTAAGAGTTGAATTACTGGGGTCGTCTGCCCGACACACTAAATATTTCTAACCTGTTTTGCCGCTCACGCGCAACCAAAAGGTGTTGAAACTTTAAAGATGTGATCGTGACGAGTTTATCAATATTTTTTGTAAAGTTTTGTGTGACCTAAAATCAAAAATATGTTCCTAAATATGGACCGAAATTCAATTGACTTGATTTGCTTGAGAAAATAAGGTCCATTCGGCTCGTTAGTTGAAGATTTTTTATAACATCACTGCCAACTTGGTGAATTTTTACAAAAAAAAATTTAGAGACCAACAATAATTACAACATTTGTATTAAAGACACGAAAATATTGTACATGTGGTTAGGAAACACGTTCTCTAGTATTGAGATACCATTACAAATCTAATAACTTATGCAGCTAACACATAACCTGTTAGTTAAATCGAATAACTCTGCTTATGCAGCTAACACATAACCTGTTAGACAATCGATATTTAAACACGTATTTAAATTTGATTTACTAGTAATTTAAATACTCCGAATACTCAGAATATTGACGAAAAAGAGAGATATTCAAGCCTACATGTAGGCGTTATGCCATTAACATAATACGAATATAACATACTTTTAGGCGCAGCCAAATTGTGTAGACACACGCAAGCCAACAACAACAAAAATATAAATATGTATGTATATCAATTGATCAAGAGTCCGCAGCGCGCCAACATGTCTATAGAGATGTAAACCTAATACTTACGTATGCTGAAAGAGAGCGAGAGCTAAGCAGAACACAAATTTGTTTTTCGTTGTATCACATTTCAAAGCATTTGCCTTTATTTCACAAGTAAAATTTAACACTTACGTGAAGTTTGATAAACACAAATTATAACAAGTGTTTCTTAAAATTAGTAGAAGGAAAGGGATTTTTTGAAGTTTGACCATCGCCGAGTTTGATAGGTTAAATAGCATACCCGATAGACAATTATACCAATTGTGCGTAGCATTATCTTACAGAGGCAAGGAAGAAAGGTGTTTAGGTGCTGAAAACACGCATAAAACGCAGGCCAATTGAAAGTTTATAATATTTTTATACATAGAGCACGATAGTAGTAACTAATTATGGCATAATTATATTAAAATTATAGTGACTTGCTTAATTAGTGCATATTATTAAGTAATAATAAAGTATAACTAAAAACTTATACAGAAGACGTTATAAAGCTACATATTTCAATTGAAGGAATTTTGTTTATTTTTGGCTATGTTAATCACTTTGTTGAACGTTTGATTGGCGTCCTCATGCTTTGTTCTTCGACCTTTGTAACAAATAGTGCGAAACATTCTCATACATAACGAACGTGATCATCGTCGCCGGCAGCACACGCGTCAAACTGGCCTGTATACCCTTGTAGAAACCGACGGCGCCTTCATATCTGCAATTAGTTTTTGGTTGGGGCGAAAAGAAAAGATAAAATGCGAAGATTAATTAATTAATGGTGTACAAAGACGCTTACCTCCAACACGTACGTGCAAGTATTTTAAATACGACTTTTTCATTCAATTAGCAAATAGATTCTGCAAAACTGTTACAAGACTTACTTTATAATGGTTTACATATGTGTAGTGAAAATTTCAACTTTAAATTATTTACCACAATTGCAGATATGTTAAGATTTAAGCACGTGCACACTACTTACTTTGTTTCGTGAGCTGCTTACATTTTACATTTTTTTTTTTTAATTTTGGGTGGAGGAAGCGGCGCGGTAAGTTTGGGTATGTGACCAAAAGCATGTTATAGGCGCTAAACAAGTCCGATCACACACGCGCAACTCACTGCAGGCGTAATAGAGACGAGGATGGGCACCACTATGTTTGGATAATCAGCTTAAAAAATTGCCGTTATTTATGCTTTAAGTTAATAAGACCTTTTTTAAACGCTTCAAGTATGTGTTTCAACAACTTGATGGATATGATTATGCTTTCATAAAAGCTTTCTTTTTAATATTTTCATTTTTTTTTCATTTGTAATAGAGCATTACATATTTCTTTACATAAAAAGTTATGAAGAATCTTTTTGCCAAATGAATTAATAATAACTTACAAACTATTGTCTCAAACATATTTTTAGTTTTTTTTTTTGCTTATGATAAACTTAAATAAGTGGATTTTCAGCCAATTGAAAGTGTTATACGGCTTGTTTACTTTTATTGTGCAAGTTATATTCATATTTTGTTTGTTTCTTATAAATTTTTTTTTGAGAACTCGTTTAAGTGTGCATATATATTACGCAAACATGTAGTTAAAGTCAATAGCTTATATAAATGTATGTATATATTATGATACTGCAGCTTACGGACCATAAGTTCCAACAACACTTACATAAGTTATGCCTATTTTATAAACGAAAATACGAAATTCCATGACTGAAGTTCTTTATTGCCAAGCAATATAGTATGTACATAATTTAAATAACCTAAACCTGTTGCTTGACGTTTCTTTTTTCATATATTTGCTTTCATGTTTCTCATACGTCAACTACAAGCCAATTCATTTCATATAACTATTCAAGAATACGAAAATTTGTATCACATTTGACGACAACATACAATTTCTTTCGATGTGAATCTTATAAAAAAAATAGATGCCGTTTCATTTTACTAAATTTACAAAATTTTAAAATATACTATTTCGATTTTATTAAATTAGTAAATGGGTCTAGACTAAATTAAGTTGTACAGATTGGCGGTTTGCATGATGAGAAGTTTAAATTATGATATTTGTTTTTGTTTTTTTTTTTTTCTTTTTTGTATGCCAACATGGAGAGAAGACTTATGGACTAATTGTCTATAGTAAGTTTCTCTACAAGCTATTGGAATTTTTAACTTAAATGTATTTGAAATAAACAATTACATAAGTAGAGAGTGTAAAAGGAGCACTTAAACAAAAAAAGAAAAACTTAAAAAAAAATTAAAAAATATTAATTTAAATAAAAATTATTAAAATTAATACAAAAAAACTTAAATTCACTACAAACAAAAAACAAAATAAATTAAGTTTTAAACGCAGCAGTCGCTTTTTCTTGTGCGCTACACAAAATGCATTAGAAATAAACAAAAGTGTTATTATTATCAAAATCAACTTCTATTAATTTTACTGCACAGTGCTAGGCGTGGATTTAACGCTACAAAAGCACTTTTTTCCGTTAACACGCTTTCCAATTAAGTCAATAAATAAACTATGCGCTTCACCGCTGCCATTAAATTGCAAATCTTACGTTACTTACAGCTACATATAAGCCGACGTCATATTCTTATTTTCTGCCCTTTTTTCATTAGCGTATTCAATACTATATATATTAAGCAAATATTTAGACATATTTCTAATTAAAATGCTGCAAGTAGTTTATATATCTATAGTGGAAAAATTTGTTTGAATATTCGATTTTTTTGTTTTTCAATTTATATGCGCATAGGTTTCTTTTGTTTGCTTGTTTTTTGTTTCAGTAAAGTTTTTGTTCTACTTAATGGAAAATCGCTGCAGACCTCAATCTTACTTGAAATACTCGCTAACTAGCTTGCGTGCTTTCGCTCTCTTCACTTCACTTAATTTTATGTTTGTATGTATGCTTTTAGTTGGTCAATTTCTCCCAAATAAGCATGACCATACAAATATTCGGTGTGACATGTACTAAATATGGTGCTAGGCCTTTATAAAAACCACGCATACGTTCGTACCTCCATGTTTGCTTAATGCAATCCCATGAGCTCGTATAGTTAAGATGATGATCCTGCATGCGTGCACGTATCACCTGGTAGGGATATGTGGCTGCAGCGGCGATAAGCTTCGATATAGCAGCGAATGCCAAATACTCCGAAGTGGCCTGCAAAAGAAAAGATATCGGGGAAATATACGTGAAATTCAATTCATAAACTGTTATGAAATTTTTAATTATAACCTAAAATTATAAATTATATAAAAAAATAATAGCCTTATTTTGTGGATTTGAAGATTCATTATAAGAGCTCGCTCTCTCTACACCTTGTTTCAACATCTGTTATGCATATTTTAATTATAACCTAAAAATACAACTTTTATGAAAAAATATGTTTCGCTTTGACCCTTTCGTTCTCTTCGTTTGTTATTTTTTTGCTAATTTATAAATTCATTACAAAAGCTCAATCCCCCCTCCCCCCCAAAAAGTGTATCGCTTTCGGCCTTTTTGTTCCCTTTACCCCTGCTTCATTTTGTGGATTTATAAATTCATTACAAAAACACACTCTCCCCTTACTCCTGTTGCCGTTTACTGTTACCTGTAACAGTTTAATTAAATCGCTTGTGAAAAGCAACACTTGTTCTGCAGCAACAACAACAACACAAAATCACAATAAGCTAAATTTATTGCCATGTTTTTCGGCCGAAAGTAATTAAGAAAAAAGTGCAATGTACGAAGAACGCTTTGTCGCATATTGACACCGTGTTATCATTTATTTGATAAAGATAACCAATGAGCGAAGAACAAACAATAATTTTTTTGTTCGAAAAAGTCGCGCGACATAAAAGTATATTTCAAAGTCAAACACTCTTTATATACATATCGTATATTATATTGTATTATTTGGCTGATGGCCAAAAGAAAAACTAGCGGGTGATACATTTTAAGAATGAAGAGCGGAAAATGCGCGTGTGGACATGAGCAAATCATGTGATTGTTGTGCGGGTGTTGCAAATAATTATGTACCTTATATAGGCGAAGGATAGACAAAATGGCAAGCTAACTTGACAATATGTATAGTATTACGTTAGGCAAAGAAAGTGAAATGAGAGTAGGTTAAAGATATGTTTTTTTTTTGCACAAAGAAAAGAAATGTTGCTAAAAAATTTCACTGAATACTCAAAATAATTTGTTTATGTTTTAGTTTACTCACCAATTTCGTATCGATCGGCAATTTTCGGTACGTATTATAATAGTTCTTCATCTCCTCATAGGTCATGAATTGCAAAGCACCATGCGATACGCCAAGTATGCCGGGAACAAAGCCCTGAAAAATGAACACAAACATTATTAGTATTCTATTAATAGTAAAAAAATTGTCTTCTAAACTTACCCTGTACAAACCACGTACACCCTCCTTGCGGTAGATCTGCGCCAGCGCATCTACCATACCGCGATATTCCGTGGATTTGCTCGCAGACTCAGCGCCATATTGTAAGCACAAACGGGTCTTCACCACCCAAATGGGATTTGTCAGTATCAGCGTGAGCACACCAGACTCAGCAGCGGCCAACATGTGCAATGTCGGACCCAATGGCTGTGCCGTATTGCCACCCTGAATGAAGGTCTTAATTGTGTTGTAGCTGTATGAAAAAAATAGTAAAAACAAATTAATTAATTTTATAATCAAGGGTTTATGTTATTCTCATACTTACAACATGAAATAAAGACCCCATGAGGAACCTGAACCCCAGATATTGGGTGTGACACCCTTGTACAGACCGCGGAAGCCTTCCTGTCGGAAAATGGTCGAGAATGCGCTGCTCAGACTGCTATATTGTGGTACTGTGGTTGTACGTCCATCATTCACTGCAAAATTGAAGAGAGAAAATTATTAGTTTTTTTTTCATTTCTTATTCTGTAAAGTTTTTATGGGTCTAGTGTTGTGAAACATAAAAAAACGCGAAATGTGTTTTAGTTGATTGTACAATTTAACAGCGAACGTGTAATGTGATCATGGTCTGTTGGCATTGACGTCAGTAGGCTTGCTGTTTTACATGCTGACGCTAAATTTGTATTAACGTGTTTGTGCTACTGAGATTTTTTTTATTAAAATGTATTAAAAAAAAAAACAATTGCTTGCTCATAGCACATTATTGGGAAATTATTTCAAATTTTTAAAATAATTGCATTAAAGCTTATTTCTTTTCAACCAAATAATATACGGCAAATTTATAGTGCAAGCAAGAAAAGACCAAGAATTCTTCAAATTTGCACCCCACATAGTAACAATGTTTTCGAAAATATTTGCCAAAATATATTTTGCTGAAGAAAATACAAAATATAAAACAAATATAAATATGTATGATGTCCCTCTGTGTATGTAAAAAGTTAATATGTTTATACATATATTCTTTAATCACATCACAAATAACTACGTCAATAAATTTTTTGTTGTTACCACAGACGAGCCTCTTGCGCATTTGAGCTACAGATAGTCCGTGCGTTAAAAAAAACAGAAGGACAAAAAATATGTTTACATATATGGCAATATATCAAGACACAGAGTGAAGTGTTTTTTTTAAGAAAATACATGCATGTAAAAAAATATAGCAGCATTTATAATAAAATTAATTTGCATTTGTAAAACAACATAAGTTGATATTAAGCAGTATCTAACTTTCACTTGTAAATAAGTACAAAAACGCTTATCACCGTAATACGAATTTGTTTTTCGAAGCAAAAATTTTTTGATACCTCTTGCTTGCTCACGTCCGTAACCCTTGGCCCATTGTCGTATATGGGACAATAACAAAATAAATAATTAACACGAAAACATCAGATATTTTTTTATAAACGCAACCTACTATCGCTTAGTAGCAAATTATAGATGCTAAATACCCATCACCTCTGTTGCTCCCCAAAGAAAACGAATAAAAATACATTTATTCATATTTTTTTTTTTATATTGCAACAATTAATAGCTGTTATCGCACGACGGGGAACGGGATCACTCATATTTATAAAAAACGCTTATCACAATTGCGATATATGCATATTTTTAGCTATTTTCAGGCACAGCAACGGGCGAAATTTTCGCAGTGATTTAGAAAACATTATTTATTCTAATATATTTGAAGTACATATATTTAGTTATAAATTTAGCGGCGTGTGAACGAACATATTTGCACATTTAATAACAACTTTATTTGAGTAACGCAAATACACACATATTTTTTATTTGTGCAATTAGTTAGCAATTAGATAAGGCTTAACAATTTTCGCGAAAACAGTTATAATAGATTATATTTTCGTTATCATAGCACACGTAAATGTACGTGGCCAAAAAACAAAATAAAAAAAGTTAAGTGTTGACAAAATTTAGAAATGAAATGAAAATAACACTACCAAAAACTCAATTCAGCATGAGCAAAACAACTTTAGAGCTACGCTGTACAGTCTGTATAGCTGTTTCTTAGTTGTTTTCGAAGCATTTGACTAAAAACTGGCTACATATATGTATGTATACTATGAATGTGCTCAAAAAAGGGGGCTCGTCGCTGGCACGTTTACGCACACAATACATAATGTTTTCGCAACAGAATTTATTTTTAGACATTACAATTCGATTAGCCGATTCGCACTGCTACAAGTTGCTTACGTAAGTAGTTAATAGCTTCACTATTAGTATAATTACTTTCAAATAATTTTAATTTAAATTAATGGAAAATTACAATATATTTTTTTTTAAGTAATGGAAAATTGCGATAATCACTTAGTTATGAATATTACTTTAAGATAATATTTGACTTTCGGTGCACTCATTAGCTAAAACTGCAGTCATTTAGTTAGCAACCAGTTTTACAGGTGATTTTACGGCCTTGAGCTGGGCTTGTAGCCACCAAATGAACACGCGCATAGATTCTAGTGAGTCTATGTGTACAAAACCAGTTTATTTTTCATGTCTACATTTACAAAATAGATTAAAAAATTTAAAATAAAGATGTAGTACTACTACTAACAGTATGTAGTACTATACTAATGCATATGCAACACATAAACACAACCGTGTTGACTTATATGGAGAATTCAAAATCCACATTTGAAGGTCTTTTCAAGCAAATCAATAATGATAATTCAATTTATTATTATTTTATGTTAAAATTATTACTATTTTATATTAAAATAATATATAATAAATAACTAAACTCCCAAATATTAACATCTTTTAAGCTCTTTAGTTTTGTCTTTATGTTATAGTCGTTAGTTTATATTCGTTACTACAATAAAACTAACGAATAAAAACAGAAAGCGTATGTAAATAGTAAAAGTGAAGCAAAAATTAAACCAAGCACAAAAAAAAAACCTCAATCAATGTGCATTATACACGTCAATAGGTTGACAACATTTTTCAATGTAAGTTAACAACCTACTAAACAACATAGCATTAGAGCAACAACAGTCAGGAAATAAGTGCGTGCATCAATAAGTATAAAGAGAAAAAGAAACTACACATATAAGTGTCGAAACAAAACGTTATTCAGGTTTCCAGTTGCATTTCGAAGTTTTACTTTTGCACTGCTGCCAGATGACTCATGCAATTCAACAGCTCATAGCGCCAATACTCCAATACTAACTGGCGTGTTGGTGCGCCAAAAAGAGCGAGGTAAACGAAGCAAATGTTTACGAACCCTGGGCAAAATCACTTGAAAGCGCTTAGCAACACGCCAACATGCGCGATCACTCATCAACATACATACAGCGTATAGGCGAAGCAAAAATTTCAAATAGACGGGCGCGTATACTACAAAGAACGTATCAAATAAATAAACATTGATGTATGAAGGTATATTGGTGGTGAAAAAATGCATACACGGACGGGGGTTTCTGTTTTAGTAGTAGTCATACGAGTTTTTTTATATTTTTATTGTTTTAACTTTTTCCATGTATCCAACGCTTTCGCATTGCCTGCCTGACTGTGTTTGTTGTGTGAATAGTGAATGGTATAACGTCAGTGCTGAAATCACGTGATGTATAAATGTACATATAAACAAATCGTATGCACATACATACATAAATAAAATGTTTGTAGTCATATAGAAATTAGGCAGAAAACCATAGAGTATAAATAAAAATTTTTATAAGGAATATGTTTATTATTTTTCGAGAAATTTCATTTCAAGAATTTTTTTTCATTATTCTTATTAAGCAACTGATAATAAACAAGCTCGAAACTCTTTGTTACTGGCAGCGTATTCCCCCAGCAATGCATGAACTTGTGTTTAATGACTCTAAACAAAATACAATAACAAATAAATTGTGTATATGCTGCACACACAAGGAACTAGATCACAATTAGAAATTTCTCAAGAATGTCGTTACTGAAACTATGGCACGTTTCACAATGGCATGATGCACACACATATGTATGCATGTGTGTATGTATGAAATATATAAAACTTACACGTTTATGCATTGTACAGCTGAGAAAAAGATTTTATAGTATTTTTCGCCCTCAAATATACTACATTAACAAATATGAAAAAGAAATATTCAAAAAGAATAGCTCAAACAAATATTCGATTTAAAAAATTTGTAAATTAAATATACAAAGCCAATTTGAAACTAGTAGTTGGACTGTAGTAACAATTTTCCGGTTAAATGTGGTATTTACAAATTAATTTAAATAATAACAAACAAAAAATAATACTAGACGTAACTAGACCAGTTGCAAAAGCAGAACATGGAATGATACCGGCCAGATTGCCATTGAAATGAATCAGCAATCACTTCCTATATTAAACATGCATTATTATAGAGCGAAACAGCAACGCAACTTTGGCATCAGGGTTATTTGTTTGAACAGGACGCTGCACCGGTTGTACACAAATGCTTCAAGTGAATTACATATTATTATTGTTTACCGATTCTTAACGGAAGTAGATGTAGCAAATGAGTACAATGTAAACAATAATACGGTATGTACACACTGTTTGAAGTGTCTGGATAGCTTAATAACTTTTGCTATCGCCAGCTTTAAAAGCAATTCGCCAAAGTTAATAACAAGTATGTGTTTGTGTATTTATATATTTACATAAAACTGTAACGCTGATATCATGCTACTAAAGACGCACGCTTATGTTGTTAACTAATTTTTCGTTTCAAAAACAAAAACGTGGAAATAACGACTGACGTCAACCGACAAAAGTTAATCAACAATAACACGATAAGCTGAACCATTTCGTTCCAGTGAAAATGATGATGATGATCGTAGTTATAAAAGAAGAAAAACACGTACATATTTAGCAAAAATATTGATGAGACTGCGATCAGCTGGTGTAAGACGATAATATCAATTATCAGCATAAGCCGATTTGTAATAATAAATAAAATTATCATAATAAATTAATTTTCATATCCATTTAAATGGGTTGCGGAAAGCGGTAAACAACATTATTGATCAACAACAACAAGTCTTCAATACAAAATAAGGCAAAACAACATTTATAAACGGAGCGATAATAGCATTTAACAATGAATTAGTAATAAACAATTTAAACAAAAACAAGTCGAATCAGAAGCTAATACTCCTTTCCTGTTCTATGTGCAAATGGGTTAATACTTCTATTCTTTTCAGTGTGCGCATTTGTTGTTTCTTCAATTCTTTCACCGAAGGCCATCGTTATTATTGTGATTTTTCTAAATATTGAAGCTATTTAGCAAAGCGACTCATTGCAGCTTTATTTATTCTTAAAATATTTATTCTATTAAATCGTGAATCATATAAATTCAACATGAATTGTATTTTCTTTCGATTATCATTTTGTAATATTAAAGTGAAACTAGCTGACCATGGTGAAGTCAACGGAAAAAACCATTCACACTTCAAGTCTGACATTTATGTATGCACATATGTACGTACGAAAGTACACAAGCCGGCTTTATGCGAATTGTAACCATTCCCAAACAATAAGAGTCTCAACGACCGCGCGTGTATGAAATTAAATACTATATACACGCTAAAATGTTTGCCTTGATGTCTGCAATAATTTTGCGATAGCTTTGGTTACGATTATCCGCCATTTGTTTGCTTTATAAACATCCATTGTTGACGTTTTAAATTAATTCTGCTATATTATAGTGTTATATTTATTTTATTCTACTATATGTATAGTTTGGGAAAAATTCCACTTTCCTATGAGCTCTTATCACGTTCCAGACTCGTGCGAACGCACAGTTTCAAGTCATTGAGCTGTGGGTGATTGTTACTACGTAGAGCTATTGAATACCTACTATAGGAAACATATGGAGGCACATATATAACAACTGAACATTGTACCATGTTTAAAATATAAACATAATAGGCAAAATAGCGATAAAGTTGTTTCCAGACATCGATGATTATTATTCAAATTTTAATTGGTATGACTTAATTGATTTCAAATATTTTGCGTCGTTAGTCGAATCACTTAAATGGGTGATGACTATAGCACGCGTTCTTAAAGATGTTTTATCAACACGCGAAACATTAACCCACGCCACCGCCGCTATCAAACACAAACAAGGGAAATGAATATTTAACAAGTCAATAAAAATTCATAGACTGTGATAATTATTCAAGTATTTGTAAAATTAATACCTTGTGGGACATTTTTTAGTGCCAACGAAATATTGATTTTTTTATAAGTTTGGAATTTTTGATTTTCATAAAATACCGTACATTTTATTATTAATATTTCCAAATTGTATGTTATTTACAATATGTCTATTTATATTCACATAAAGTATCTGAAACTTACCAGCAAAGCGAATCTTTATCAAGTCCAATGGATGTAATATTAGCGTCGATGTTACGCCACCCGAAATGCCAGCCACTAAATGCTCATATTTTACATGCGAAGATAAATTCAGTTTCCCTCCAAATTTGGTAGACTTTGTGTTCATGGCAGCCATTTCTGCAGAATCCTTTTTATCTTCCTGTTCCTTCGACGAAATTGTTGTTGATTTTCTCTTGTTGTCGGTAATTTTTGACGATTTCGTGTCCAATTGGACACTCGTATATCGATTATATACAAACTGTGTATATGAATCCTTTTATCTTTCAAATCGACTACTCGAACTGCAGCTCTCCTTTGTGCTCGCGATAGTTTGTTTATTACCTTTTTAAATAATTGCTAAGTTCCTTAATGCAGTTTATAACTGTGCTATAATTTTCATACGTTCAGCAAATCAATTATTTTCCATTCACTCAATCCAATAATTCTAATGTTGATTTATCGCTTAGTTTTATATCAAAAATTTCATAGCTCTTTGGCGAATGTGCTGTTCCCGCAGCAATTTTTTAGTTTCTAATTGTAATGAGTGTCAAACTATATAATAGATACTATTTTATATACGTATTCTAATTTGTGTTTGATCAAAGGAACTCCTTATTCACTGTGCGTAACTGCTCCGCTAAGCTGCTCGATTCAGTTCTGGCACTGGTTTCGTCTTTTTTATTAACTAAAAAGCTCCCGTTTTCGCCTTTCAGTGTTATAGTTAATGTTCTTGTAAAATGACTGCTAAACATCTTCCCGTGAAGTAAATAATTGCTGCAATTCTTTTTAGTTCAATATGTATATGAAAAATTCTGCTTATGAATCGTTTTCTTTGCTCACGACTGTATATTGTGTTCGGCTCTGTCTCTGTATTGATGATGAAATTTCATCGACCCGTTAGCTCAGTCGTGAAAAAATTCAACAAATCGTCAATGATTTGTATTTAATATAAATTGCTCAAAATCTCATGTATACTGCTGAATTCCATTCCTTTTTGCATTTTCTAGTGTTATTTAAAAATTAAATTATGTAATTCTCCACAGTATGTTTTGCAATTTTTCGGTTGAACTCAGAATTGTTATTTCCTATCTGTTGTACGTTGTTGCATTGATTTTCCTCACTTGTTGTTTGTTTACACTTCAGTTAAGTTGTATATTATATTTTTACTGAAACTCTTTTTTTATATTTAGCTTGCGAATATTCAAGAATTTTTCACACTATAAATTTTCTAAACTGTACTCAGCAAATGTCAAAATGTGACTGCTGTAATCATTGACAGCGCACAATAATATCGGTTGGCATCGCAAGATGCCAAAACCGGTTTCCCTGATTTGGGTGCGGGACAAATGCAACACTGCCAACTATGCCGCCACATCTGCCAAATAAATTTAGTTTTTCGTGTTATTGTGTAGAACAAATGGAACAATTTTTTCGATTCACCACAAGTCGAAGCTGGCTGTATATATATTATGTATAAACTGTTATACGCTCTGGCTTATATTTGTTTAATTTTACACATTAAAAAAGACAGGGACTTTATGTTGAGTATAGATGAAATGCTTCTAGCACTAACTGTGAGCACTATCTATAGAAAATTATTAATATTTTGATATATTCCAATATTATATATATATTTCTATATACTTGGAGCGAATAAATTCTGTATTTTAAATTTAATAGAATGATGATGGCCTTTGGCTTAGCATAGTTCTAAACCTATTTCAATAATATCAACAGATGACGCTGTTGTAAGTAAATGTTTCGCAAATGAAGTTTGAACTTTTCAAACCCGTTTTTGGTTTGTTTTGCAATACTCTCTTCAAAAAGTTTAACAATTAATTATTTTTGTAACTGATAAATATCCATTAGAATTCTATTATTTAAATAAATGCACACAAATAAATTATAAATAAATCGTTTTTAGAACCATTCTTTATTTCGTTTGTATAAATATTATCAAAAACTTTAGTTGATTTGTAAACCAGCTTATGTTTGTATATTTTATTTAATACATACATACTTTTGAGTATTTATATTCAATTATGTTTTCATAATTGTTTGTTAGTTGAAAATCGGCAGTAAAGCATTAATACCGCTTCGTAAATAAATATTATTCTTATAATATATAGAAAATATGTAAAAGAATAAAAAACAAAAATCATTTAAGAATTACAATCGCATTTATTGAAATACATTCCATAACAAGGCATTTTTATCAATATAAAGAATACACAAAATAATAATATAAAAATAGCGGAAAAAGAGAGACATATCAGAACAAATAAAATATTTTTAAAATAACATAATATGAGTACATTAAAATAATGAAAGAAATATGACGTTAAAATTATAAAATATATTAAACAAATAAAACTTCACATAAAATAAAAAGAAAATTGAAAGTACACAAGTTTTGCGGCAACATAAAATATAACTTAAAGAAGAGCTAGTAGTTTGCTTAATTTACGTACATACGTATGTTTACAGAGTTTAGTTGGTTGACTGGACCTTGTCATGTTTTTCACAAGCATTGTTGTTTTGTTTTAGTATCAAAGCTTTATTTTTGCGCTTGCAACATGCTCGCCAATGAAATGTTAAGTTTACCTTCACGTTTATTTGCTTCTTCGCCAGCAGACGTTTTTTCGTACACTTTATGATTTTATTTTTTTTTTTACCCGCTTAGTATAAAATTTACAACGACTTGTTTAAGTTTTTCAGTTATCAAAAAATTTCTATATAAATATATTATGTTATGTTTATTAGTAGTTATGCTTGTCACATACTAGTAGTTTGCTTTATGCTTTACATATGTATATATGTATGTATGTATGTATATTTTGTTTGTAATTATGTAAGTATATGTATATATTATTAAAAATACATTATTAATTTGGCTTAAATTTTGTATAAGTAAGCTAATTTTAAAGAGGACGACTCGCGCAGCATTTTGACAGTTAGCAGAAACATGAAAATATTCACGTTATCAGTATGTACTGCATGTCTGAACTGATTTAACCGTATTTTTGTATTATATAAATTATTATTGTATTCAAGTCTCTGCTATTGCTGTCCACCATTGTTTAAGTCACAAATTGTAGTATTTTGAATTCCTTTCGGTTAGTAGTACTCCTTTCAATTTATTTAGTTGTATTATTCTCATATCATTTGTTATTCTCAAACTATATAGGATTTTTGTAAATGAATAAAAGCAAATAATTGAACAATAAAAACTGCAAAAATATTAACAATGCGATTTGTTTATAAATTAGTAATAAATTCTTTGAGATTGCTTGTAATTGAAGACCTCGCAACAATATTACTAATTTTTATTAAAAAAAAAGTGTAATATACGATATTATTTTTACTAAATTGCAAAGAAATTATGCATTTTAAGTATTTTCAGTTCAATTATTCGCTTAATTCCAGTTAAATGTTTACATTCTTGTCTAAGTTTTATTATTTATGTCGAATTTCAAAATTTTTAAATTTCTTTTGCGCATGCGCTTTGTCAAGAAGCATGCAGCGTGTTCTTTTATGCAACGGAAGCAAGATATTAATTATTTCATTTTATAAAGTTATTTTTCAACGCGCATATTTGTGAGCTAAAAAGGCAGCAACGGCGGGAGAAAAACACACATTCAAGTGTAAACAACTAATAAAAAACGATCACTATATATATTTAGGATAAATGTACAAATTGTGGTTAATATTTATACGTATGCATGTGTAAATTGTATTTAAGTGCGCCATTTGTAATCAGTCTGAACCATGGTAAGTTCCAAGTGGCCTGAAAGTTATTTTTTTCACAATGAATTAATCATCCTTCATTTGTTCTGCTATATATGATTAGTTGCTTCTGTTTTGATTATTAATGCAATTAATTTTAATTAATTTTAAAAGTAAAATGTACTAACTACACGAAATGACTTTACGATTTAAACAAATACAATCATTCGACAGCATTATAGTATAGCTTAATTTGGGCACAGCGCTATGCTGACTGAAAGTGTGCGCACTTAAACAATGTGATTAGTCGTTTACTTAAAGCTCACAGTTTTTACCAACAGCGCTGAATAAAGAGCTTCTTGTATTGTATTATGTATAAATAGAAAAAAATACGCATCGAGTTATAACTACACACTTTTACAATGGTAATTTACAAGTTTTCGTTTTTCGCTTTATTTGCAGTTGTTTTAGTTACAGACAACTTAGAACGATTTTCTAACAAGTTTCCCTTTCTTTTTTTGTTTTATTTTAACAATTATTTGCGATTATTTTTATGGTCTAACTAAAGCACATTTATACTGATTTTTGTTAGGGCGCACGTATGTGTGTGTGTGTGTGTATGTGTGTTGACAATTTACAAACAATATATATATATTTTTTTAATTTTATTTTAAAATGTAATAATGAAAATGTATCTTTCTGATTTTCATAAAATTAAAAAGGTGGAAAAGCTATATATATTATTTTAAAATAAATTAAAAATCGATAAAAATAATAATTAATATTAATACAAAACGAAACGTATTTTGAATCGATAAAGCGTCGCGGAGCAAGTTTAATTAAAAATAATATATATATATATAAATTTAATTAATATTCATCGTCGTTCGCGGCAGTCGGATGACTCTGCTCATTGGCACTGCTATTATCGTTGCTCTCCTTTTGCGCTCCGCTGCCATCCGTGGCCGCTTTGGACGACGAATTGCCATTGCCGGCAGTGACTGACGCCGCCGCCGCCGCTGGACGCGAATCGGTATCGTCGCCTTCTTGTGCACGCACAGCCGCCTCCAGCGCGCGTATGCGATTCTCATGCTTCACAATGATCGCCTTCAATTTGCGTATTTCATCGGTGAAGTCGCGCAGATCCTTTTCCTGTGAAAAAATAATGCCAAAAAATAAACTTTAATTTGTTTACTTTAAGCTTTTCTTATTAAATTTGTATACTTACACTGACACCGCTCACAAAACCAGACCCGCTCGATGCATTGTTGTTATTCGATGTCGCATGATTGCCACCAATTACAGCGCTGGTCGCACTCTTCGATGTGCCCGCTGACGCCTTGTTGAGTATGTTCGCCTTCTTGGACACCGACAGCGACTTGCTGGCCGATTGTGAGACATAGCCACCCTGTACAATAGAGACACGATCCTATTTAAGCGTTTTAGTATTACTGTTCCGCCCGCTATGGGAGCGGAATGTTTGGAAATTAACAAAGAACACAACGAAAACACAACGACGCCGCAAAACGTGCGTGTTAGCCGGTGATGATGATGTTCATGATGGAATGCAATACGAAATATGTGGGATGTATGTGGATGGTATTGATGCATGCGTAGTGAAAAAGTGGCATGAAACCGAATGTATTTCTATGTATGTAAGCAAGGGGCATGCATTGATGTTTGCTTTGCAGATGATTTAACAAATTTTCAATTTATTCAAAATTGTGGAATGTATTGATGATTTTGGATTTTTCACTAACAATTTCGTTTTATGTATGTATTTTTAGATAATGCTTGAATGTTAATGCTAGAAATGATTTTTGATGTTTATGCTATATTAACATCTTTGCATGATGGCAGCAACAATAAAAAATGTAAATTTTGCATTCCGCATAGCGCAATTTAACTGGCAGAAACGAATTCAAATTTTTTAATTAAAATTGTAAACAAATGGTTTCGAAATTTCGAAGAAAAATATAACAAAATTTTAAACTCAAACAATCATTTAAAAAACTCAGGCAGTAATGGGCAGCCATTGAACAGAACCAAACGGTAAATTCAAAATACCAATCGCACAAAATTTGAAATTGGAATACAAATGTTCGAAAATCATAACGCGCGTAAAAGCTATATTTAGATTTACTTTTACTAACGCCTTTTGAATTGCTTCAAACGTTTGCAATTATTACACTGTTCTACACTCGGCTGGGTATTGGGCGAAACTAATTTTTTCGGGAGAGTGAGTCATAAGAAAAAAAAAATGTATTCTTCCAACTTCGAAGTTATCCTACAAATTCGAAATATTTGAATTCGACGTTCGAAAAAAAGATTCTTTAAAAAACGGGTTTAGTATTTTTCGATATAAAAATATTTTATTTTTTTCGAAGATCAAATTTTGACCCTCAATAGCATCTGTCATATAGGCTTGACGAAAACGTTTTATATACCATTGAATTAAGAAGAATATTTAGATTATGTCTATATTTTTTTCGAAGTTCGAAAAAATCACTTTTTAAAAAACGGGTCCAGTATTTTTCGATATAAAAATATTTTATTTTTTTCGAAGATCAAACTTTGAACTTCAAACTTTTCGAACTTCGAATCGAAATATTTAGATTTTCAAAAATCGAAGAATACACTTTCTTTATTTATGACTCAATCTCCTTGGAAAAAAATAGTTTGGTCCAATACCCCAAAAAAGTCGATTTTACCGTATACTATTATAATATATTGCAATCAATTGTTGTTGTATGATCTTTAAATAATTTTAAGAAATGCTACTGTGACGACAGCGCTTATTTGGGTCGATAAATAACAGTTAAATAGACGCGACTTCATTCGAAACTCGTTTTTATCGTAAAAACAACTAATTTTACTTTAACTATAATAAGTTCCATTTTCGTACATCGTAAAACGTTAACGATATTTTTCAGCACCGAAACGAAAAAGTCGAACGCTTTGAAATATATCTATTAATGTTCCGACCGCACCGTTTCTGTATTCCAATTTTGTAATTCAGTTGACGCACTCTACACACGATACACTTACTTTTAGCGAAAATGTCAATGGTTCGGCATCATTGCCAGCGATCCATTCCTCGGCAGTTTGTGCCGCATCCTCGGCTAAGGTATCCGGATACAAATCCTCTTGGAATAGATCCGATTTACGCGGCACTGTCATCGAGATCACCTGGCACAAGCCATTATTGTTTAGCCGGTAGAATTTAGCTATTTCGCAGGTTGTGACATCGCAGCCACGCTTTGGCATCAAGCCAATACCACGTTGGGGATCTGGCGTTTGAAATGTGTTGATGTAGTGCACGAACGGTGGCTCTGGTGTTATCTACATGAGATGGGCATAAATTAGAAATAGAGAATATTTTATTTTTTTTTTTTAATTCTTACCTCAAAGTAACGTATAACCGAATCACCTTTACCGCATAGGTAAATCAAATTCGTGTCCGCATCGTAAAGTGGGAACATCACACCGTTTGATGTGTCCAACTCCACCATAACGATGGGTTCATTGAGAGCATCGGGTGCGCGCAGCGAATACTGACGTTCCGATGAACGATTGAAACCGGTTGTGAAGATGAGACCATGACGCAGGAAGATGGCACGCGTTGCCTTCGAACCCTCGTGACAGAGTGCTTCGCTTTCGATTTCACCGCTACGTGGATCATAGATACGTATCTTTTTATCCTTACATGTGGTCACCAATTTCGAACCATCCCAATTAAAGCAGGCACTATATACAACATCCGGATGCGAGTCGATGTGAACGAGTATTTCACCGGTACCCACGTTCCAAATGACAACCTATTTAAAGAAAATTATAGTTTTCATCAGTTTTCGTGTCGAAAAAAGTTGGGTTTGAAATATTTCTAAGTCTGATGTAACCTAGTTTATTTTATAATTTATTCAGTATAACCTCACCTGATTGTCAGAACCGGCCGTCAACAGCACATTCAATGCGGATGGATGCCATAGCACAAGACCAACACGACGTTGATGGAACACCAAATCGACAACCGGTTCGGTGAGTGTGCGTGACAGACCGCCATCGGGTATTTGCCAAACCTTAACCACACAATCCTCAGAACCGGAGGCGATGACATTGTCGTTGTGCGGACACCAGGCAATATCGAGTACGGGTCCTTTATGGCCGCCCACCAATGGATGATCGGCAGCTATGCGACCAACCTGCAAAGATTAAAAATGAAAATATTCATTAATACATACAACATATACAAATCATATACATACATATCAAGTATCATCAAATAAAATAAATATTAGACATACATATTTATTTTTGTAAAAAAAAAAAACGAAAGCAAACAGCTGAAAGTATTCTATTTTTGCATATGAGTGTCAAATTAATTACAACGTTACGCCCGCCATATTTATATACCTATGTATGTGTATAGTTGGCCCGTGTGACGCTACGTCAACCTCATTTCCTAATTTCAGTCATCACATCGCATTTTTCATTTTCTATACGCTCGTCAAGTGCACCCCTCTATTTTTTTCCCAACTCTTTTGCAATGTTTTTTTTTTATTTTTTTTTTTTTTGTATTTTGTGGATTTTCACATTTTCAGTGTTTTCATAATTTCGTGAAAAATAAAAATGACATAGCCGTACTGGCCACCAATTGCCACACCAGCAGCACACAATTCGCATTCGATATTTATCACCTGCTGTGAAACACACTCCTTGCCGCACGCAAACTTGCGCGCTACCGCTCACGTCAGATTTGTCCAATATTTGCATATACATACATACATATATATGCACATAATTTGTAGCGCTTGTGCTCGTAAATAATAGCAATGTGCCGTGAAAATGCGTGAAGCAGGTGGCTCAGACTCATTCGGTGAGATTTGTAATAGCACCCAAGCACCGAAACACCAAAAACACCTAACAACCGGTCATTAATAGCATTAAATTGCGAACTAAATACATACATACGTACATACATATATTTATTTGCATGTCGATATGTTTGCACTAATTTACGTTTCATAAATATGTATGTATATACGGTATTTATGCATGTTTAGTAGCATTAAAAAAAATCAATTACTTTTTTTATTTGGCATAAAATATTTAGTTTTTGCAATTTGAAAGTATTAAACAAAATCAAGTTGTTTGGCAAACATATATAAGAAAATTAAACTAGAAAACTGTTAAATTTTCGCAATTTGGATTTTAGTATTTTGTTTAATATATATTTTTTTTCCAATTCATATAGCTCTGTCTGCTCGGCCATTGCTGCAAATTTACAACTCTTATTTATTGTTTAATAATTTCATTCCTGTTCTGGATTTCCAAACGCTTAAATTTGAATTTGCTCAAATTATAAAAAATTGTTAATAAACAGAAACAGCTGATCGAAAGCTAAGCATAAACCAGCAAAAAAGTGTTACCATATTTATTATTGAAAGTTTTAAATATTTTAATATTTATTTATAATTAAAAAATAAAAATAAAATTCCCATTATTATCTAATATTTTAGAAAATTGCGAAAATGAAATGAAAAAAAAATCGAGAAAATAATTTCTTTGATCTCATCAATCACTCAAATATTTAAATACACATCAGCTGATCTTTAAATTGCGGGAAACAACGGATTAACGAACATTTTGACATATGAATGAAGTGATCTGTTTGAAAAGAAAAATTGACAAATTACCATTCAAATTTTTTTTTTTGAAAAGGAAGAGATTTTTACGTAATACAATATATAGGTATATCTAAAAGGTATTATTTTTTACAATAATTTTTTTTCATTTCATTTTCAAATAAGCAATTTGCTACAGAAGAAACAACAAGAAACCGCTTTAAGGAAATCCCTTTATTTGGCCAACAATTGCGAACATTCTAAAATTAAAACTCAGCAAGGAGTATAGCCTAAAAATAATAAAATCCGACAATACTAAAAAAAATGTACAAAATATATGTATGCATGGTCATGATTGAATCAGGTACCAAAAATATTCAATGACTAGTTGCGCATTTGTTTCAATATAGATATTTTCGAAACAATGGACAAAGTAATATCGTGGTAATGATGAACGGTAATAACGGTAATCTTATTCGACTTTGGGGTCTAGGGTAAAGCAGGGCATAATTTCGATATGTTCCACTTATTAGGTATTCCATATTTATAAGTATCCATAACTTGGTTGGCGTTTGGGATTGCTTAGACTACTTGGAAAGTATGCTTTGTTGATCTAAAAGTGAAACATATGAACAGTAAGTTATAATTTAACATTTCTAGAGAAATAAATTGTTGTTGTTGTAGCTGCTGAAAATTTGGGAAAAGCTGTCGCATTGACACTTCCTGGTCGAATAAAAATCTGGGTCTTTTTCGGTTACATAGACTCAACTGTCGTGGGGAAGTTTTTAGTTGTTTTTGAATCGTTTATCTAGACCTGCTTGAACCAGCAAGCACAGGTTCGGAACGAAGGATGTTAGATGGGTGGCGATAATCTAGGGAAATACTTTTGTATATCGCAATAAACGGCACGGTCATATTGGAGTAAGCCTAGTTATTTCCCGATTTTCTGTGTTTGTTGAAGATTACTTTAATTTATTTTCCAGATATGAGCTTTGCTTTTGATGAGTGTACTTATGATATGAAAAAACTCAAAATCTGTTCGAAGTTAAACACTTCAAGGATTATCTTGCTTTGAAATTTGGAAAAACTATAATTACAACCAATTCATATATGTATTAAAATAGGCTCATTTGTTCGAAAGCCGCCAAATTATCTGCATGGTTAGTACGTCTCTCTATATGCTAATGAGTGGAGTGGAGTGCTGAAAGACGCAACGTTGATGAAAAACTAAAATTAAATATTTATTTTTAAATAATACTTCAACATGTTCGCAACTCGCGCACACACATTTGCCAGTGCGGCTGGTGTTTGTGTGGCAGCACAAAAAGAAAATTTCAAATAATTAAAATAAAGTTTCACTCACTATTGGAAAATTAAAAAACAAAAAAAAAACTATTTTGAAGAAATTAAAATTAAAATAAAAACGTTTAATTTAAAGCTGGTAACACACATTTTAATTTAAGCTACATTACACAACAGCAAATTTGGTGTAACGGGTGCTATCTATTTTTCAACTTTGAATATATTATTGCATTTTAGCAATACTGCAAATAATTGCTGACACATTTTAATTGTTGAATTTATGGCATACAATGCTCAAAGCAAAACAAAAAACATAATATTCCAAAATTATCACATCAGTCGAATTTATTAGTGTTTGAAAGCAGAAGCTGTTGCTGCTTCGTGCCAAATGTACACAACAGCAGCCACGCAACATCCCCCGCGCCACCGCATGATGTGTTCACCAAAACCAGCACAAACGTCGCTAATTTAAATTAGAATTTTTGCGCGCGTTACCTCAATTATTGGTCAATTGCCAAAATCTATCGTAGTCGTAGGCTATTTTTAAGCGATATATTCATTCGGAATGAAAAATCACTTTCGAATACGTTTACAGAATTCTGTTGCAAACGTACACAAACACACAAGTACATACATGCATATGTTCTGATTGTGTATGTGCCATTTCCGCGATCTGCCGCACTTTCCCCCCGCTACATACACCACGCGCAACACATATAGTAGAGAAAAAATACAATTTTTTTGTATTCAACAGATTTAGAAAGTAAAACTTTTTGGAACATTTTTCGTTTGGCCTTACGTTGCGCACAGCAGTAGGAGCGGTAAACGCCCACACCCAACACCGCTTCACCAGCAACGGAGACCAGTGGTCAGTTGGCTACCACCACCGCCAGTATTTTGTTGTTTCTGTGCCACCGCTGCTGTTGGCTTTGGCAGTGGTCTGCTCTGTGTTTTTGCTCGCATTCAAATTGCCAGAGCTACCATTTGTGGATTTTCGTGTAATTTCGCATTCATTCTGCACTCGATTCGCATTCACATTAGTTTACAGTTGTGTTTCACATTGCTTTCACATGATTTGAAATTAAAATTTATTTTACTTTATTGTTTTTTTTTTTTTTTATATTATATTCCAATAACGCTTTGCCTCCACAATTCTAATTCACACAACACTCTCTTTTAATTTTATTTTGTTTATGCAAATAATAAATTTATTGTAAATACAAATTGTGGCTAAATTTAGTTCCTTTTCCCTGCACGCGCATACACAGAGGTGAGTGGATGTGTGTGTGCATGCATGCACCTTCTTAAGACTTCACCTATGGTGAAGGCACACATAAAGAGCGAAATTTTTATTTTAACCTTAACCTTATTTGGAAACGGCTTCAGCAGTCCAATTAGAGAGAAAATACAAATTCATTTATACAAAAGTGTACACATGCGCATGTGTGTTTGTATTGAAAAATTGTGTGTGCATATATGTATGAAATGCTTTGCATTGGAAAAGTGTAAAAATAGCTTTATTTATATAATAAAGACGTTGAAGATCATTTAAATTTCGTTTTTGATCTCACACATTTATTTATTGTACGAGTTGAAGGACGAATCTTTCTTTACAAGTGTGTGTGTGTGTGTGTTTGTTGTTTACACAATTTTGTAAAATGCTGAATTTGCGTTGGCGTTAGAAGAAGGCTTGCTGTCTATTTGTCATGATCACCAATTATTAGAAAAAATTATTTGAATCGGCGTGAAGAGATTATCAACGGGAGAAAATACAAATAAAATATATTCTAAAAACTATATCATGCGCACTTCCTTGAGCTTTCTTGACGCAGTCCACTCGTTTTCATATAATATTATAATTTCTGAAATATTAATATTAAAAATTGATTAACTATATACATATACATACATATATGCTTAACGCGTTTTCATTTCTTATCAAATCGCTACACACATTTGGATTACTTCCGCAGAAATTCTCATTGGCTTGGACTAAATATACTTTTAAGCATAAAACATTTCAAACTGTTCTTCTAAGAATTTTCTTGGTAATAATTCAACTACTTAATGAAATGTGTTTCATTAATAAATCTTGTATATAAACTAACAGACTTGTTTGAGAACTTTACGCAGTAATGTGAGGAATATGTCGATGTTAACACCGAAATCAATAACTTTTGGAAGTAAACGCCGTAGAGGCTCTGATTGGAAAGTTGAATCAGCACAGTCTAACATAATCTTAGGTTAAGTTTAGATCGTTTGATCGTTGCTTGTTTTTTTATGGGATTTACTCTTTAATATGTTAATTTCCGTTTAAAGAAAACATTTTTTTTTTCATTTGTCTACATTAATGTTGTCGCTTTTTAAATAATCACGATTCGATATTATGTACTAAGCCAGGGCTTCTTCCAATCGTCGAAACGAAACACTTGTCAAACTCGACTTTCAATGTCTCAATGTTTAATTTTTTCAAATGTCACCACTTTATTCTTCTTTGTTTAATCTAAATTGACAATGAGTAATTATCAATCAATTTATATTTTAGTAATCTCAGCTGATAGGTCAATCAGAAGAATAAATTGCACAAAACAAAATTTTAGGAAGACTACTGATATGATTTTGAACTTTGTACCATTCTGGACTATGTGACATGAATGGACCTGGATTTTTATGCAACCGGTTTGCAAATAAGCTCTCATCATTCCCAGAAATGTATATCAAATGTATATGAAATGTGTATCACTACAACAACATTCTTAAATTAAAAAAAAATAACAAGAAAACTTTAAAACTATTAAATATAATATTTAATATGGTAGAAACCAATATTAAAATTAAAGCTATGTAATAATCAAAATATATTCGAAGAAACAATTCAGATTTGTTCTGAATTTTACTTGTTCAGTAAAATTGGTTTTGTTTAAAACAAAAATGTTTGTTAAATCCAAATAACCATAATTTTCCATCCGTGGTAAAATGAAATAAATCACTCCAAAAAATTTAAAATGTTAATGTGTATTTTTGATAAAAAAAAAAAAAAAAAAAAAAAAAAAAAAAATTTCTTTTTTCCATGACGCACGTAGTCCAACCCAAACGTCATTTCACCCGCACAATTTCCGAACATTTCTTTTCACTATTTTCTATACCATTTTAATTGTTTTATAGAAATCGTCAGTAAGTCTATTCTAAATTCCTTAAACGTGCGTTCATGCTTTTACAAAAAAAAAAAAAACAAAAAAAAATTATTTCTTATATGACATGCACAGCTATGTATGTATAGTATGTATGGGGTGCTTGCTTACCTTATTGTGTGGCAGTACAATGAATGCTCCACCGCCAGCGGACTCCACAATGATCGCCAAGAATTTCGGATTCACCGCACAGAATGTGGAGTCCCAACTGCTTTTCGAGACGCGTATATTGTCGTAGCATTGCTCACGTTTCAGTGCCTGACCGTAGACGTGACGAAATTTCGAACTTCGTACAACGCGAAATGACATTTTTGTTTTTGGTGTTTTGGTTGCTCTTAGTTTACTGCTCTTCTACAGTTGCTTTGTTGCTTCTGCTGCGACTACTACTATGTTGGCTTATTTTTTTTTTTATTACAAAAACTTTATATTTCTTTTTAATTCGCCTATTTTGCTTTTTATTTTGTTTTCTAACGCGTTTTTAACTTTGTGGATTGTTATTATTTTTGTTTCAGTTCTAACGGAAATGTTTAGATTTCGAATCGGTGTGAGTCGTCGTCGTGGTTGTTAACTTGGTTTATTTACTGATTGACGATTGATGTTGCTCGATTTGTAAGTTTCGTGCTTTTATTGTTGTTTGTTTGTTTTTTGTTGTTATTGTTATATTTGCAGTTACTATGTATTGTGTATTTATGCTATTTGATCTGTAGTTGACTTTGTTTTGTTTACTGTTGTTACAAGGCTTTAACTACTACTTGTCAACGAGCGATTTCTTCCTTCATTCGTGCACACTGTTTGACGTGTTGAATCTGCCAATTATAATGAAAAACTAAGCTATCTGCTAGATCAAATACATAAGTTTGTTTACAGAAAAAACTCCAATAGGTATTTATTGTAAACAATTGAAAACAAAAATGCACTTTAACGCGAGTGTTTATTTAACAGTTACACTCAAGCAATCATTTTCTTTTTGTTTTTCTGATTTATTACAATTTATATATTTTCGTGTTGATTTGTGCTGTTATCGGGTTTATATAAATATACATATTTATGTATTTCATCTGTACACTTGTCTACTTTCATTTTTTTACAACAAATTCTATATTTTTACCGTTATTAAAACACCTTTTTACAAGTTCATTTGAAATTTTCAGTGTCAACATATTATTAACGACCGCAAAGTTGTAATTTATATGCATATACATCGTAATCGATATTTGTGTCAATCTTAAAAACCCTAACCTACGACAATTTTTCCGTAACAATTTTAACAGCTCAACGTACACAATTGAAAGCGCATCACGCTTGCTTGCTAAATCTTTATGACTTTTATTCCGGCTTGAAAGATGATATGCCGACTTTTCAAGTGCAAAATGCAAACGATTGTTAAATAAATAAACTTTAAGAAATATTAAATCCTTGTTAAAAGAACACTCAATATAGTTTATATATTTTCACACTTTTCTTTAAAAAATATTGTAGAAAAAACTATTGAAATTAAGATCTTTTGTGAAAACTAATGAATTTTACCACAAATCCATTCAATCACAGCTGCTCTCCAACTTTCATGAGCTGTCAGCAGTAGTTCATGATTTCATTTAATACGAAAATTAAATTTTTTGGAAAGATTTCACGGCTGTCATAAATTTAGTTTCTATTCCTTTTAGCAAACATTTCAGTTGTCATCAAAACAGTAATGACATGCTAGCATTGTTATAATTTTTGTCGAACAAATTTATGACTCAATGTCTATTTAAAGAAAACAACATTTTTTTGACCTTCGATAAAAGGAAAAAGTCAAAAGGAGTATAAAAACAAAAAAAAAAATTGAAAAAATTAAATTTACAAAATATAATAAAAAATGAAATATCAAAAAAAAAAGATTACATATTTAGCATAACGCTTGAAAAGTTAAACAATACCAATATTTAAACAATAAGCTATCATTTTTAACACGCTTTTATTATTACTTATTATATTTTGTCTATTTTGGTTATTTGTTAAGCGCTAGCCCACTTTTTTAACGTTTAACACTGTCTTGCGTCTTTCCATAATTTTTGTTGTGTAAACAAGGCATTAACAAATGTTAAATTGGACACATATACATATAAACACATATGCATATTAGGTAAAAACCATAAATATTTTGTTATTCAATAAATTTGGTTGACACAGTTTAATAATTTAAATGGTGTGTATGAGGAGTTGGTGACAATTTACCATACAAATCGCTATAACGGCAAATACAGCTAAGTGCATGCAGCACATGACTGCCGCCAATTAGTCGTGGGTTCAAATCTTATGCCTTTGTCGGTTAAAAATGTGATTTTATGTAATCAAAAACGCCAGCATATATACATAGTTAAACATATGCAGATAAAGCTTTCAAATGTGCATTCACTTTCTGGCGTCTGTTTTTATAATGAGATAAGTCAATTACAATCCACGCTTAACAAAATCATAACTCTATATTATACATACTTAGCAATAAAGCAGAAAAACATAACCAAGATAAGTACACGAATAACAACATTAGTCGACTCTTACACGGAAGTCGATAAAATTCAGCATTTCATTGGCATTTAATGACCGCATACTGTTCTTGTACTGAGATAAAGCTCACTCCTCTACTTTATACATATTCAACAAGTCTCTTGTAAGCGCATAACTTTTGTACATACATACTATACAACTAGTGATATAAAATTCTGACATTTAGCACGAGCATGTAGCAGACAATGTAATCAAGTGCACTTGCCAGCGCAACATATTAACGTTCCGTATACGTATGTATATACAAAATAACGTAATTAATCTTAATAGTAAAAGCAAATTGTAAACATGTAACCAACTAGTTTATAACGTGGAATCGTAAAAATATTGTTTTTTCTTTCATTTTTCTATCTGGCCGCTGCATACTATGCATTTACGGAATTCGTTGATATTGTCAATTTGCGCTGAATTTGTCTATGAAATCATAAATAAAAATACGCGCATCATAAATTCTGTATTTGCACGCGCAATAGCCATTGCAAAACGCTCCATTGCATACCAAAACACACACAACGGGGGCACAAACTACGACAGCAGACATTGCAAATGCCAGCTTGGATGACAGCATTGGTAAAGCGTGGCAAACGTTATGCTACAACGTGAAAATATTTCAAGTTTAATTGCAATTGCAATTTTCCGACAATTAATAACTTATTTCATTGTAGAGTGTGATTTAATACATATTTACTTTCAGTGCAGGAGATGGGAGTATACTTAGGTTATCGATATTTTCTTATTATAATCAAAATTTATACGAATAAGAAAATATTTAAAATTCTTTAGTCTTATTTTTTAGTAAAAACAGTACAAAACCTTCGTGGCGTGGTTACCGATAACTTGTTGCATTTATTCCAACAGAATATGCCGTTCCCAACAACATGTATGTATAGTGTGCATAATACAAAGCGACAGTACAAGTGTTAGCGACAAGTGTACTTACTTGCTCGTAAAATGTGAGCGTCTTGTAAAATATGTACACGCTGTGTGAGGGAGGGTACAACAGTAGTTGGTTTAATTGTGTAAAAATTTTTCCACTGATGTCTGCAACGCGATAAGAAACCACATTTGCCTCAACTTACTGCTGCCGCATATTTTCGCTGTCGATGACACATCGCAACTATACGCTATCGGCGTATGAGGAATGTCAAAATAAAGTTGGAAAAAATATGACAAACTAACGGTATAATAATTCAAAAAAAAAAAAAATAGAAAATGTTGTTGGAAATCGTTTTTGAAACTATAATTAAAAATCTTTCATAGCTTAAAGGGAATTTTTGCAACTATTATCTAGTTGATTTCTCATACTTAATATTTCCATAAATTAATAAAATGTGCTTTATTTAAACTAAGTGTAAATAAATGGACTAAGCTATACAAACAACTTAACGCTGCAGTTATTCAGCTAATTTGATCAAAGTAAAAACAATGGAACATATAGATAACAGTATCCATAGAAATAAGTGTTAAGAACTCGTCATCAAAAGTAAATAAACTATATAGTTACAAAAATTGACGAATAAGTTGATGAATAAGTTGAAGATCAGTTACAAAATACATACAAAGATATAGCACCTAATCAACCTACAAAGTTTGTGCACATATATTCTTTTGGTTATACACGCCTTAAGAATTTGTCGCACACAATCTTTAGTACAAATTAGGCTATCGATTGCTTATCAGATTTTTGTTTAGAAAATTGGTTTAAAACAATAAGTATAATCAAAATCGTTATTGTGCATGTTACCAAAAATAAATGTATAAATTACTTAGATTAGTTTCACGCCATGATGTCATCTAGTCAGCCGTTGAAATGATTTCTTGCGAAAACGTAGAAAGCATAGAGGTAAAATTAACGCGCAAACAATAGAGCTTCATATTGAATGTATACAAAAAAAAAACTAATATAAATGATAACTTTATCATATCTACGAATATATATTAATACATTTGTATATTTCTATGTATGTATAATATACAAATAAATATGTATTACGAAAGTGCCTACAGTAAATACTAAGTCACTGACATTTATGACTAATTGCACGAATCAGTCTCACAGCAGGTGTAGTTAAATATAACGAAACCAGATTTGTATTCAACCAAGAACAGTCCACTCGTCAAAATTATTTAAAATTATTTGGAGTCTCTTTTCTAAATATTCTTTTTTTTATTAATACGATTCCAACGAATATCAGAACTAACCAATCAATATGTTTCTATATGTTTTCAATTTCGTATATAACGCTTTAGTATTGACATTAATTCTCCATGTAGCTCAAAAATTAATATTTTAAGCTTGAAAAAGTAATATTCCCAGCACTCTTATATAATAAATACATGCACATATGAAAATCTATATATGTATATCGCATTGAAGTTTGCGATACAGTAGCCAAAATGCAATCGAAGACATGGAGACGACCAAGTCTCCACTGCAAAAGTGTACATTGCAATGATGAGCAATACCAATGCGCTGATAAAGACGATGTAATCATTTGCAATGAGTCTACACGTTCTCGCTGGTACCACTGCTGGGGCGCAGCGTATGCAGCTGCTGCGGACGCGTCTATAGGGATGACGCATACGCTGCTTTGAATATATGTATATTGCATATAAACATTGTACGTACTCGTCTACACAAATGAGTTCTTAATTTTCCACTTTTTACTATTGCTATAAATTATTATTATTTTTCTTTTGCGAAAATTGCAAGTGTGTTTTACATGCATTCACCCAGCTCCAATGTGCTAATGATCACTGCATTTATAAAGCTTTTTTAAATTATTATTGTGTGCTGCTTCGGGTGACAAAAGTGCCAAGTGTCTGCCTGTTTGTCTCTGAGACACTTTGATACAATAAATAGTTGCATATAAATATGTATACATATACTCCCGCTGTCTGTCTATTTGTCTGCCAGTCCGCCTGTTAGTTAAATGTCTGCCACTGCCCAACACAGCACGACAGCTATCTTTAGCTTCTATACTCATTGGAACATATGTGCATACAATATATTTGTGGTTATTTTGTAGTTGTTGTTGTTCGCTAGCTAGTATATCTGTAAGACTGACTCTCTGACTGCCTGCCTGCCTGACTGACTGGCTGTTGGTCGATTGCATTGCCGCAAGTTGACAAGTTGCTCAAGGCGTTGAAGCATTGCGTTGCTAAATCACATTTCTGATAATACCACTTTGGCGTTGTTGCTTGTGGTTTCATTTTGAGTTTGTTTTCGAAATATGCCTCCGCAATGGTGACTATAGGCTATGGTTGGTCTGCGCATGAATGCTTGTTTGCCTGCGTCACATTGGTTGCATGCCAGCGTGCGTGCCTGCCTTGCTCGCTGTGCGACAAGTGAAAGTGGAACTCTATTTCTAAATTTAAACTAAGTCGAGTACTTTTTGTAGATTTCTTTTTCTTAGGGGTTTTGTTCAATTTGGCGTTTTATAGATTAATATCTTCTTTTCAATATGTACAGATGTTCTACTTATGGACTTTTTAATCTAAATTTAAAATTTCCTTTTAAAAGAAGAAGATGTAAAATGTCAATATTCTACAACAACATGTTTTTATCTTTTTTTGTATAAAAAAATTTCATAAATCAAATAAGCTACTATACCAGATAAACACATTGATTTTTAATATTATAATCATTATTTTGCATAGATTACAAAATGTTTATCAAGTAGAAAGTAATTTTATGCATTTATAGTTATATAATTTTCTATTATAATTTGATTTAAGCACTTACTACCTACATACACACTTGCTTCGAAATGCAAAATTTTGAATTTGTAGCATTTAATAGTAGATAAACAATATAACATTTTTATTTGTCTGCAAATACGTAATTAAATTGTCTTAATTTTTCGTTTGTCCGGCTTTCCTACTTATACCATATATAGATAGGCAGTCGGCCTCAGCATGTCGTTCTTTGGTACTGTGCGTGGGGGCACTAACCACAATCAGCAAACATACAAACAAATATACATGTTTATATGCTCCACAAACAACCATATGCAGTCGTATATTGCCGTGAAAATACGCTTGCGCGCAAGCGCTATAACGCTATAGCACCAGCAGTGCTACTCACCTCGATTTCTTGCCGCACTCTTTCACAGTTGGAGGTCACGTTGTAGATTTGTTTTCACACTTGCTTAGCCATTTGATGTTAACCTCTGTTTTACATGAGTTTTGTTGTTGTTATGATTATTATTATTTTCCTTTTTTTGCTACACATTTATGCTTTCTTAATGACTTTAGCAGTTATTATTTGCTACATTTGCATGCCGGCTACTGTGCGCTGCTACATTACAAACGTACAAACGTTGGAGCGCATATAAATACAAACATACATATCTATGTACATTTATGTATTATACATTTGTAGATGTGCAATAATTAGTCGACTAGTGCGTGTGGGGAGCTATGTGGCGCCCCATCTTATAGACGGTTCGTTTACCCGTTGGCGCACAATTCTTTTATGTGAACGAACGTGGCTTTGCAAGTGTCATGATGAGTCAGTGCGTGTTGTTTCAATGCAAAAAACCCTTTGCAGAAAGTTAAAAGTGATTTGGTTTGGTTAAAAATTTAATTTCAGAGCATTGAGGCTCTGAATTGTAAATTAATTTGTCTAAATAATAGAAATAGCATCCTCCTTACTATACTTTGCCTCGTAGTACCAAAAACGTTCACCGCAACTTATATGTTTTGCTTAGAGATTACAAATATATTAAATGTAAATACCAACTAGCTCTCCACCAAAAACTGTAATCGAAAAATTGGAGATTATCACACGTATCAAATATGTAAGCAAACATATCGGTGCATAAAATATAAATGTTAAACCATTTATTTTATTATTTCTAATTTTTTAATATATTTTTATAATGAAGAATTAAACTACTGTTATTAAGTACAAAGTGAAATTATTTATCTAGCAAATTGTATTTTCTCTTTTACTTGTGATTATACGACATTTTTGTCTTACGAAATTCATATTCGCCGGTTTTCAACTTTTTGTAATGTATACAAAAACAATACACTAGAAAACGTCCTTGTGTAGAAAGACCATCGACTTGTTGCATATTTCTCCCATTACTATGTAGCAGTATATGTATGCATGTGCTATGCGTAAATATGTATATGCATATATTCAGATATAAAATGTGAAAAATATTACGTTACATTTTGCAGCTTCAAGTAAAAATATTCGTTTTTTTGTAATTTTGCGGCTGTTATTTCTAAACAAAACAATGTATATTTATGAATTAGAATGCATTGACAGCAAAAACTTAACAAAACAAACAAAAATATTGCATTCTCTCAAAATTTACGACGCTCCCAAGCAAAATTACGTGCTGCAAACAGTATGCGGGAGGTAGTGCAGTAACAATCGACAGAGGCAGCAACATTTTTATTCCCTTTTTTGGGTGTTGGACTCAGATAACACACTCTCGCGTTTATCTTTCGGATACTGTGCGGTGTGTGAGCAGACAATCACCATAGCAAAAAACAAACAACACGCTAGTCGCACCGTTTGCACTAACGTATTTTAAGTATTGAAAATGTGCGAATTCCGCACGCATACAAGTTAAGCGGCAAAAGGCACACACGCACACATACATACATACCTTGAGTGCTTTGCGTAAAAGTGAAAAATCAAAAAAAAATTTGTATATTAAAATTGCCACAAAGTATTTTTCACCACTCCAGTGATTCAACCAGCAATCCTAGAGCTAGCACTTTTTTGGCGTCCGGCTTGGCATATACTCTTATAATTTCATTTTTTAATATGTTGGCATTTTTACACTGACAACACTAAAATTACCCATAACAGCACAAATCACGTCAACACTTTGCGCTTGACGCAGAAAATAGTTCAAGAAAATACAGATAAAATAAAGAAATTGCCGCTCGGCGTCTCACATACACTCACTTTTCTTTAGGATTCACTTTGGATTCTTTCAATTTCAATTTTCCTTTCACACAAACGAAAACACGCACAAAGCTTTCCGTGTAGCTTAATAGATTCGAAACGCTTTGTTGCAAAGTTTATGTACAAATTTCATTCGCGCAAAATTTCTGTTTTGAAAGAATTGAGAACTTTAAAAAAAAATTTAAGGGGAAAGAAGAAAATCCAACAAGAACGAATGAAGAAAACTCCCGACTGCCGATTCACGACTGATTACGAATAAAAAACTAAACTCACTAATCTGACGACGAATTCCGGTAGACTGGCAAAATCTGAATCTGGCAAACTCAATTTCTCAGCAACTGACACAAATTCAACTTTCCAAATTATGACATAAACACGAAGCGATTATTCACCACACTCGAAATGTCAAAATGGGGTGTGATAAGAAAACGTCAAAAAATTAGTGGTGCCAGACTTCGGTTTTACAAATCTCCACAGAAATCAAAATTAATGTCTGTAGGTTGGATATTTCGTATCGTTTCTGAGTTGAATATTTCAAAATATATCCATATAATTGTAAAAGCTATCGAGATATAACTATTTGATTCAAGAAAATGAATACATTAAGAAAAATAAGAGGATTTGTTAGAAAAATGTTTCAGATAATGAGATTTAATTTGAGGATTAATATCCGGACTTTGCTACACAGAAGATTTGAGAGTGTCACCCAGAGTCATACGAGTGGGAACTGCTGGAAAAATTTCATAGCATTATTGGAGTTCTAATTGTATATTTACGACAGTTTTTCCATAGTCCTTTAAGCATAGACTTGAATATTTGGTCCTAAGTCAACAATAATCAAATATTTAATTTTGTAATTAATTTTAATTTCGTATATATTGTACTTAAACAATAAATGAAGTGCATATACATTTATTATAGCTTATGTCCAACTTTCCAACACATCAGAAACGCACAGTTTCCACAAGTTTGCCAGTTTTCGCCAAGTAAAGGAGTTCTTGTATTTTTAGTTGCAACATCGCACGTATATCTGGTTCTCTAACATTGGACAATTGTAAGCCAATACTTTCACCAAACACTTGACACTCACGCATTTCAGTAGGTGCTAAACCAATCGGTACAGTTTGCAAATTATTTGGATGCACAATTGTTATCGGTGTTTGACTAATAATTGGTGGGACGGCAGATTGTGGTGGCTGTGGCGTTTGTGGTTGTAGTGGTGATGCATGCATTATATTTGAAATTGGCATTGTGGCGGCAGAAGTCGACGATATGATGGGATCATTTTGTATGGCATTTATTGGAACTTCACTCTGCGCATCTGTATCCACCGCTGTAGTTTCTACACTTGTAGATGGTGTTGCAACACCAATAGACGAACAGACACGCTTGCGTTGCGGTCGACCAGAAGTATCCGGCTTAACATTGGACAGCTGTGTGTGCTAAAATACAAAATATTATTTTGTATAAAATTACCAATTTTAATAGAATTTAGAATTACCACTGTTACCATTACATTATTCTGGTTTGTTAGCGCAGCAGTTTGTGTTTTTGAATTTTCACGTAGAGTAGCTGATTTTGACTCGTTGGTAGTTACTGTATTTAATTGCCTTGTTGGAGATGGGTTAACCGCTTCAGTTTTCATAAGAGATCGTCTACTTCTCTTTCTGCTATTGACAGCCGCGCTATTAGTCTTTAAATAAAAGTTTTGAAATACTTTTAATTTATTTTTTTTTTTTAACTGTACTCACATTTGAAGTATTTTTAGCGTCTTCTATACCATTTTCAAGCAAATTCGTCTTAACGTTAAGTGTTGATTCCTCAAGTGTCAATTTGGATTCTATTTCGTTGGTATCCGACCATAACTCATCCTCGTTAGTGACCTCGCATACAGATTCACAAAACAATGATGGCACCACACGTTCCTGTCCCTCTTGGTATGCATCTAAGTCCTCAGAAGCTGTTAATGCCTCCTTGAAAATGTCATAATATTCCCATGCTATTAGCGACTGCATGCCACTATCCTCTTTCAATCTATTCTTCTTATAAGTTTGTAGCATGTTTCGATACTTTAAATCACAAACTTCCGCAGTCAATGAAAAGTCGCACAATCCTTGACGTCTCATCTCAGTGGCAATCTCAGACCAAAGTTCTTTTTTCTGTCTTATACGTTGTTGGAACTCTAGTTGCCTTTCGAAACGCAGTTGCAACATAACGCGTGTGCATTCTGGTGTCCACCTGGTTTGCGTTTGTGGCGACTGTAGTTCACAATTGTCACCGGTTTCGTTACACTCTGCAGCGTCAGCATCACCAATTTCTTCTAATTGTGGTTCAGATTTGTTGCGTTTTGATTTCATTTTATTATCACTAAAGTAATTTAGTTGATCCAAATAATTTATTTATGTTTTTTATATGTTTTAAATCATCACCAATGATTCTGCAGCCACCATTGATACCAAATTCACGATTTGCTTCAATCAACTTTCGTTTTCTTTTTGCTTTTTCATCAACTGTTGCCAAACAACAGCCAACCTATACAAAAACAACAATAGTAGACACACCACAAAGAACCACCACTAAGCGCAATTGCTTTCAACTGTGCTGCCACCATTTTGGTGTAGCTGTCATCAACAAAATTCAAACTGTGCATCGTTTTTCAAATCACAGCAAAAAAAAAATTGGCAGGTTGAATTGGTGCAACGGTAGCGGTTCACAATGTTTTTGACAAACACAGCTTTGCAACAACAATTAGCTGTAAATGCGGAGACGAAAACGAAATGACAACAAACCAGCAAAAAAAATATATTTTTGTGTATGTCATAGAAATAACCCAGCCATGAGAATTTGTAATTATATTTGGAAATTTTGAAAAATAAATTTTCTTTTGAATACATTTGAATTTGTTAGAAAATGTATTAACAAATTTAAAGCTCTCTTTGCTACATGACACATTTTACGTAAAATAGTAATGTATAATTTTGTAAATTTGGTTTCGTGGCGAAAGTAGAAAATATTAAAGGTCTAGTAAAAAATAATTTTGCAAATTTTAAAGATCATCAAAAGCGCTGCAAATCCATCGAGTTTGGAACAACATTACATGGTGTAATGGCTAAAAATTATTATTTTTATTAAATTCCATACTATTGGAATATTTTCCGATGACAATGTGTCGGACGTATTTTTGCCACGAAAAATATTTTCATAGTTAGTAGACAAGCTATTGTCGTAGAAACAAAAACAGTAACTTTTAAGAATTTTCCCAGTCCGAAGCATCTTATAAATGTCGGATTATGGACATTCCAATGTCGTTGATGGGGCATAGTCATCTGTTGGTGGCGGTTTTAGCCTGAAATAATATCAAGGAGCTCACTTTAAATGTGAGTAGAAGCGCAGCCAAGGATCTAACAAATCAGTTACGTGCAACTTCGGTGACTTAAAGTGATTTGAGCATTTTCATAATCTCTACCTTAATTCATAACCTATGCCAGTGTTTTGAATATCATATTTTGTTTTTAACTAACAATCTTGTACCGTCATCAACAGAATGAAATATGAATAGTCAAATCCAAATGTGATCCTCAGTGGCCAGCTTAAATTGAAGCGCTGTTGCAATACAACTACTTGTTGTATGTTGTATATACAACTACTTTAACACAGAATCTTCAGAATATTTGATTCTAAACACTTTTTTTTGACGGATTCTTTATCAGTTTTGCGATAGATATATGTAAGTAATGCATCAAGATCAGATCCTACAACTATGAATCAATCTCTAAATCGCAGTATTCTGGATAATCTATCTAGAAATTGTATACCATCTGTCTTAAAATATCGGTTGGGGGATTGTAAATCTGATGTGTTCCAATATTCAGGAAGTGACTGTTGTAAGAACATTGTTTGCATTATAAGGACCTATAATTTAATGTTGACATGTTTTACATACATATACTCGTATTTTATGTAGTGATATGAATGTACATATAAGTTCGACTAAAATGTGTGTATATGGAGCACAGCAACCTTGTCTTCTACTCTTGTTCTATAAGTAAGCGCAGTTACTGGCATCGCAGCTTTAATAGCTTTTGCAGTCCATTGATATGAAGTCTGAAGATCATCGCTGCAAGAATCATTAAATGTCTTGAATAGTTTTCTGATGCCTTTTTCTTCGATCAGAAAATGCTTGTTGCCTACAAAAATCCCCCAATGTGTTACAAGTGGTCACATGTATGTATTTAGATACGCCCAGGCACATTTAACACATTTGTAATAAACATAAATACAGATTTACCTTATATGCAATCAACTGGAAAATAAAATACCAGAAAATCTAAAAGCCAGCTTTCCATGCGATTTTGATTTCTGATCCTCATGCATGGCGATTGCGCTTCGCCAATTTCGCTATATAAGATGCGTCAATTTGTGCAGCCAGATTAGTTCCGATTGCAATTTAGTTGTAAACAAGTCACCTTTTAGCGAATTTTGAACGCTACTGCCCGACAAAGTTCAACGTTTGAGAGGTGTTAATCAATTTGCGAATTTAGTGGTAATTAATAGTGTAAACATACTTACAAAGATATTTTTGCAACAAAAATATGGGGATTAACACTGGAAAGGTAAACGAACACTTAAATGTAACAAATATAAAAAGATGTCTAACAATCTTTAATTTTTTTCAAATCAGAACCTTTTAATTTTTGGCATCCTGTTGCTTATTGGTCAATATAAAAGCGTTAGAGGTTATCCTCAAGCTGCCAAGGCTACAGCGCTAGCTAGCGCCGATGCGGTATATTTTGATTCTATACGAATAATTTTGGAACATTACTAATTTCTATAAATAAATTTTTAAATTAAATTAGCAATCCATTGGCAATAACGCCGGTGCAGTTGCTGTTGCGTCCGCTGATGCCGATGCTGATTTGAAGGGCTCGGAAACCTTTGGTTTCGGTTACTATCCAGGTGTGATTGGTGGTGGCGGTCTGTACGGACAAGGTTTAGGTTATGGCGGCTATGGTTACGGCGGACGTTGGGGTTATGGCGGCTATCATGGCTATGGTGGTTATGGCGGATATGGCGGTTACGGTGGTGGTTACTATCGTCGTCCCATCTTTCCAGTGTGGGGTTGATACTATGTTTGGCTAAATAACTGCAGACTCAACAGTATTAAAAGGCATCGTTTAATGGTTATTATACTTATATATATTACAAATATATTTTCACTATACTTAAAACTTGAAATAATAAAAAAAAAAAAGTTTAAATTGAAAGTAATTAAGTGAAGTTCTAGCAAATAGTACCAATTTGATCAAATTTTACCGAAAAATATAGTTATACTAAGGATATCATTGTCATATAACTGTATTGAGTTATCTCCCGGACAAACCGATCTATATGCTCTCAATAAAGTTATCTAGAAGTTATCATATTATATTTAAAGAGTCAGGGAATACCAATTTCATCCATTTTTGATCCAACCATCAATTCACATTGTATTGAAAGAAACAAATCCTATAAATAATATCTGGGGATATTCAAGTCAGCCAAAAAGGATGGATCATCTTAGATATGGCTGAAAAGTATGTTCTTAATCTAATTCGGAAAAGGATTTACAGCCTGACATCCAGAAATCAACTCATCTCGACATTCTGATAATTTTTATAGGGAGCATAAAAAAAATACAGAAGGCCAAGGTTTTCGGAGCTCTTAGGAAGGACTTAGAGATTTTAACGGAACGTAACGCAGACTTCCGCTTAAAGTCTATAATGTGGATAAATACTTATTTATACGTTGGGTCTCTCCTCTGCTAAAGTTTTTTATACGCATGAGATTGCTTTACTTAAAATAATGATACAAGGAAGTTTCTCTTCAAAGCGACTCTCCGATTGTTTTCTATACTCGTAAGCAAAAACTCATATTAACTCCGGTTTTCTTTATTATTGGTATCATTAAACATTTTGGGTTAACGCTTTTTAATAATATTGTTGCTATAAGAAATTGGTTTTGATTGGTGCTAGGCTAGGTTTGTGTTTTTTCCTTCTTTTGTTTTTGTAGAAACAATAAAATTTATTATTGTTTGCTAATATTATACCCTAAACACAGACATATTTATTAATATTAAGTTTTTTTTAAGGGGTTTACAAGTCGAAGGTCAAACCTACACCAAAATAATATACTTAATCATTATCATTGACGGACATTTACGCTTCATTTTCGGCAACAAAATCATCACAAACAACAATTACAGCAAACACAGTGTAGCGTTATCACTATAAACAAAATATAATTTTTTTCTATTTATTTTGCTTTTTTTTCAAAAAACAACGTGTTTAATATTATTATTTTTGTTTTTGTAATATGCAGATAATATAATTGAATCTAATAGACCCAAATATTATTATTTTTTACCAAATAGTTAATTTTGCATTACGGTTTAATGACTTTGTTCAATTGGTGGCTGCATATTTTTTTATAACGGTATAATTATCTTAAGAACATTATGAAATCTGCTAGTTGGTATTTTAGGGGAACGAAAAGGTCTGGCAGAAATTCGACCAATATACATAAAGTCGACTATAAGTGGAGAAGAAATGTTTTTATATTTTTCCATTTCTATCATTGATATTTTTTGTCCAATATTATCAGGTTTGCGGGTCTCAAAACACCTTATTTATTTTTGGATTAGCGCACAGATTTTCAACAATTGTTTAAATTATTTATGTAAATACGTGCATTGGGTATAAAAAGTACAAACAATTATTTTTCCTCAAAAAACCAAAAAAAAAAAAATAATAATAATAAACAAAGCACTAGAATAAAAATAAAATAAATAAAAGCAACAAATTTAAATGTGAAATTTCGTCATTTGTTATGTTTTTATTTCACATTTCGCTGATAACCCACCAAACTTGTTTCCTATCAGTTAGCTCATCATCGCACCGGTTCATCATACACACGAGTATAAAAGCATCAAGAGTTCTTGAAATTTATTTAGTTTCATTCAAAGATTTAACAATTAAAGAAGTGCTAATAATTGCCGATTTAAGAATGGCAAAAATAATGGTAATAAACACATGCCAAATTAGAGATGTATAAATTATTTACCGTTATACTGGTGTTTTTGTTTTTAGATAATCCTCGCTGTTTGTGTCGCCTTGACAATGGCGCATCCAAATGGTTATGGCGGCGGTTATGGTGGTGGTGGTCATGATGGCGGTCATGGTAGTGGTGGTCATGGTGGTTTCGGTGGCGTAGGAGGCGGTCACAGTGGTGGCAGTCATGGTGGTTACGGTGATGGGGGTTATGGTGGCGGCCACGGTGGTGTAGGAGGCGGACATGGTGGTGTTGGAGGCGGTCATGGTGGTTACGGTGATGGCGGTCACGGCGGCGTTGGAGGTGGTCACGGTGGTTTTGGCAGTGGTGGTCATGGTGGCGTCGGGGGCGGTCATGGTGGTTTCGGTAGTGGTGGTCATGGTGGCTATGGTGGTGGCGGTCATGGTGGTGGTAGTCATGGTGATTTTGGTGGCGTAGGAGGCGGTCATGGTGGTAGCTACGGTGGCTCAGGGGGTTATGGTGGCCATGGTCATGGCGGTCATTATTAAAACGTTGGTTTAAATTCGCACTAAATTGGTTGACGCTTTAAAAGTATTGAATAAAAAAATAAAAACAGTTAAAATATATTTACGGTACTTTTATTGATTACTAAACAAGTCAAAAGCAATCCGTATAATTATTACATAACGATAAAGAATGCATATTTTTTACAGCAAATTTAAGTAAACCTTAAGTTCGGTAGGAATCAGAATTTTCTCAGAAATTTTAGAATTTCAAATTCCTGAAGTCTGCTTCCAGTGCCTGTCACTTCTTCTTTTGCATTCTTACGGAACTCCTTATTCATGATCTGGCATCTCATTTGCTGCAGTCGCTGAAGCTCGAAGTAATTCAACTACAAGCTCACTCCCGGTTGTGTCCACAAACTCATATTAGGACAAGCTTAAGGTTTAAGGGGTTATATCTAGTTAAGAGTCCTAAAAATGAGGTTTTTCAAACATTTTTCCTGAGAAAATGTGTAAATTTATTGTTCTAAAAATTTGTATTCGTATTATGGTAACTTTGAGGAGTTTTGAATAATTTCTTATTAATAAAAATAACAGTTTTTGAAGCTGCAGATCTCCAGGAACCTTTCCCAAAAAAAGGCGTTTTGCGGTGACCCGTACATCTCGTGACAACAATGTTTTGCCAAAGGGCTTTTTGCTATAATTTTGGCCTTAAATTGTGTATAAAAAATATACAAAAAAACTTTGATTAATCTCTAGAAAAAAATATGTAGTTCAGAAATCTTGGAAAGAAATCTTGGTCACCGACTTTCAAAACAATTGATTCCGCAGACCAACTTATTGTAAAACCTTATATATAAGTATCAGTTCTATGGAACTGATTAAATCCTTTCGACGTTAATAATTGTAGTAAGAGATAGTGAAAAATAATGTTTTAAACGTGTTTGACAGGTTTTAGGTTCATTAATTTTTTATCACTAAAAAGGGATGAGTATCCTATTATCTGTATAAATATTTTATAGCAAATAGTATTTTTGGAATATTAATCTGTCGTTTCCGCTAATCTACTCAAATTATAATTAATAATTTTATTTGAATACTTTGCTATATATATAATTCTACATTTATTTCCAAAAATATATATAAACAATGATTTATTTTCATTTATATCTATGTACATATGTATAAACACATATTTATGTGTATATGTACATATATAAATGGGTATAATTGTCATTATTCTTTAAGCTATTAATAATTTATTAACATTTCTTTTTTTAAATCGAAATGTTAGGTTCAACTACGTGAGACGGCGCAAATTTAAATTCATGATTGATAACAATAACACCTAAGCCGGGTTCATTTATAAACGAAATTGAGGAATATATTTGTATATGTATATACATATGTACGTTATTTTTCACTTACATATATATGTATGTACAATGTACATATGTCTTCTATTCATCAATGTTTATACACAAAGTTTAAATTTTGGTTTATATTTATCAAAATGCGTCAGTATGTATGTATGATTGGGCTTTAAATAATAAAAATATATAGTGTGTCTGTATACAGTCGTTGCTGTTGAATTTTACGAAGATCCGTTAGCTTCGTAAATACGGATATTTCAATTATTTAAAAAAAAATATAAACCGAATATGCATACTATCCAGATTTTATATGAATATGAATATAGTTGATTGAATGTAGTAGTTGGCGGAACTATATAGTTCTTCTATATGGTCATTAAACAGTAGTTATGAAACCCATTCGTTATAATTGTAATCTCTTTCTATTTTTTCTTAACTTGTCATTTGTAATAACTCATATTTGGCAGCTCTGTGTTTCACTTTGACAAACACCTGATTTCTTTGACCAAAACAAATCGATTGTTATTACGCGTTTTTCTGGTCTTTTTTCCAATCAGCGCGATAGGCGTGAGAAAGTGTGTATTGAATAATAGTTGAAAATGAAGTAAAAGTTTTCTTTAAATAATTGAAATAAACTCGGTGCGGTGTATAGGTGTGGCGTATAGTTTTCATCATGGCCATGTTGACGCGTCGTACCTCACCCGGTTCACCGAAAGCTTTACAACGTTTACAAAACTGCATATCCTTTATCTGGCCGTCTTTGCATGCAGGTACTACTCAAGATCATAGAATACAACGTAAGTCCACACAATTGGACAGCATCGATTGTTTAACGAATGAACTAGTTAATCGTAATTCAAAGAAATGGGATGAACTAAGAGACACACTTATTAAGAAAACCAACAAAAGTGAGTTGAGTGCACACAACTTTAGTGATGGTAGCGATATGGTATCCACAAGTTTCGGTCAGAATGTAAACATTCTCTCTAAAGGTGTTGTTAGCGATCTGCAGGCTATACGTTCACCACAATTGGGGCTGGACATACGTTCGTTGTCTCAAGCGCAACTGGACAATTTATTATTATCTACGGTGGAAATAAAAAATAAACCAGATTTCCTATACCTTATAAGGCAATGCTTACGTCATAAGCAGCTACCATCCAATGAAGTACTATTGGCTTGCCTCAAATACCTCATGCAGTTGTGTCGTTTGCAACAGATTGACTCATTGGCAGATTTGTGTAAAATACATAAACATCCACTTGTTAAAACATACGCCAACTTCGCACCGTTCAAAGCGATGGCACTCTGGCGAAGTGGAAGTGCAGATATCGCTTTAATGACATTACATCGTGGCTATGGCGATTGTATGGAAACGGATGAGGGCAGAAGAATGGCACGTAATGTATTTCGTACGATTATTGAGGAGACATTAGTGCAAAAGAGCGATGCTGTCTTAGTGTCGTTGTTGCAAGTGGCACGCTCAATCTATAAAGAACAAAAAGATATTTTCGTGGTGGCCTGTGTGTGGAAACAGTGCTTTGCTAGTGAATGGTTTTGTGATCAGAAATCCGCAGCGGACCTTTACGAACATTATAAGGAATTGCAACAACTTGTGGCCAGACGGTATGTTAGTGTGTTTTTCTTTTGTTAATGACAACATTAATTTTCGTTTACAGTTCAAGCTCTCTTTGTTCATCATTTCTACGTGCTAATAATGTGGATGCTGTGCATCGACTAATTGAAGCGTTTTTGCAAAATGAGCAACGCGAAGCGTGCGCAAATTGTCTCGGACAATTGTTTAATCACCAATGTGAGTAATATTCTTTCATGTTTGGAAAAACTTTGTATTCAACTCCTTCTAATTTTACAGATTTGCGTAGTGATTTAAGAGCCTGTGCCGAGATCATCAAATCCTGCAGTGAGCTCGGAATGCCACTAAGCGAAGTACAAAATGAACAGTTTTTAAGTTTGTTCCTCAATCAGCCGGCAACCACTGCGGCGCGCAATGTCGGTGGTCATCAATCAAAACCAATTAAAGAGTTTCAGTATAAATTTTGAAATCACGAAAACAATATACCTACAGGTGATACATTTGTTTATCACCGTGTGAAACTTTTTAAAGTAAGCGAAACATATTCAATATTTGTTGTTAAATAGAGCAATGATTCTCTTTACACCTTTCGTAAACTTGCACCTAGATTTAATGGTTCACTATTCAAAGTTCTAAATAAAGCAATAAATAGTTCAATATTAATTAGTATTATTTATTTATATTTCGCTTTGTATTAATCTATTTCATTTTACGATGTTGATAAATACAGTTACATTAAGATCTTTTGCTAAGATTCGGGTAGATTAGTAATTCCCATACAATCATTACAACGTGTTATCAAATGCCGGTAGCATAGCGCCCTTAAACACTGCTGACAGCGCGTACGCGTGTGATATATCGAACATATGGCGCAGCGTTGTCGTCGCTCCATCGTCTTGGACATCAGCACTAAACCCTCGGGTAACTTTATTTTCTCCAATGGCACAAATCCTTCACATGAATTCTTTTTGGCTTCCTCACAAGCTTTTAGTAACAGTTTTTCGTTGGATTCTCCCAGTATCTCGCAAATTTGTAGTTTTTGTGTTAGCGTAAGTTTGTTTTTATTTTCCAGTTGTCTTTTTAACTGCATTTGCGTTAGATAAAGCCCCAGATCGCGTTGAAATTCACGTTGAGTTGGTGAGCTTTCGTCACAAGACGCGGATAGTCGTAAGAGTATCCAGGCGTTTAAAGCAGCAAAGTTCATAATGTTATGAAATATTAATAAAGATATGTTTTGAGGCATATCAGGCAAAGCATAAATAGTACTGAATGTATCGATTGCTTCTTCAAAGTGTTTACAAGAAAACTTATTAAGTTCAAAGAGGCGTTCTATGGCCACATTTCCAGCTAGACCACAAGAGAGCATAAAAATTGCATCTTCTCCGGCAAGACGTTTTATACAACCGATGTCTGAATACAGTTTTTGTGCACTCTCTTTTACTAAAAGTGTTTTAGGAATTTCTTCGGATTCTTTTGGCAATGAGCCAACCACTGTCAAACTTCTTTCCAATAGCTTCGATACAATTTCCGCGCTTGTATAATTCTCGGGCAAGGTAACATTGCGATTACTCCCCTTAATATCCACTACTAATTGAAGAATGCTCTGTTCGTGTGTTTCCCTAGTATTTGTTGTTTGTTGTGTTATTAATCCATTACAAACATACAGCGATTTAGAATCGCATAATAGTGTAAGATGCGAGCTGTTTATATCAGGGTACAATTGAATTGTTTTTTCGTGTACTACGCAATTGCCACTTGGTGCATAATAAGATCGGCAGTTTGTCAGAAATTTTTGCCATATCTCTTCAATATGAATGGAGTTTTTAAACTTTCGCTTTCCCGAACTCATTGAACTGAATCTCAAACATTTGGTTAAAAATTCAAAACGTTTCCACGTCATAGTGGCTCGAAATATTGAATTTCCCAACTCAAATGTCCATAGTTCACTTAAAGGACCCGGTTTCGCAGTATTACGAAAAATTCCACAAAGATAATTTAAACCAATCCAAGCGCGTAGTTCTATAATATCAGTGGGTTTTTCAAATGCGGACTTTCCTTTATGATTTCGTATTTCTTCGTTAGTACATGTAAGAATAGTGGTTAAAATGCCGTTATCCATTAATAATAACCAAGTTTCGAGCGAATTTTTAGCTTTTCTGGCTGGCCCCTTTCCAGTTGGTTGTAGTTGTATATTGGAATTAGTTGTGCTTGCGCGTTTACATATTGCTTTATTTACACTCCAGACACGTCCGCTGGGCGCTTTAAATTCCCTACAAACCTTTGCCCTTTTACTACGACATGGCATTTCTGTTAGCTCAGATGATTCATCGTTACTACTCTCTTTCAAAAAGTCGTCATCTTCGTATTCACCTTGAAAGTGCGATGTTAAAAGCTCTTCCTCATTATCATTAAGCGGGTCAACACAATCGTCTTCGAGTTCTTTTTCACTAAAGGACGGCTTCACTTCATCTTGTGAAATGGAATCGCAATGTTCTGCATATTCTGACTCTACTTTAAAAATTTGTAATGATAGTTTATCAACTTCCTCCTCGGTATTAGTGAGCTTAGTAGGATATTCGTCGGAATTACTCATCATTTACATTATATTATATCTCTGCTACCAAAAGGCTACAAGTAGAGAAAAGGGTTAAGCAGCAATTAGCATAGTCTCATTTAATCAAACGTGTTTTATTTTTAATGAATTACTACTTGTGGATTACACTTATATGTATACACTTTACACTGCCGCTCTTTCTCACTTGAATAACTACGTTTTCCTTGTTCAAATTACTTGACTTACTTATATAGTAAAATCCAAGTTAAATCTAAATAAATGCTTAATGCCGCTTGGGGATTGTCGATAACAATCAGCTGTTGTGTGGCTCGGGAAAAATCGTTGTTATCGACTTACTGCTGATTTCATTTCCCTCTTTTCATTCCGTTTCCGTATTATGGTCCAAACCGGCATAAAGTGCGCGTTTTACATTGCAGGAAACCATTTTAAATTTAAGTTTACTGATTTTGTAAGGTGACGCCGTAACCGGGAAACATATATTTATAATTTAAACATTTATTTGAGGCTAATACGAGACGAGAATAAGAATGTATGTATGTATTTTTCGTTTTAACATTTTATTACATATATTTTTCTATCCATATTAGGATTTAAGGAATTATAAATGTATTTATCAAAAATAATAATACAACTACTATATATTAAGGGTCGCTATCATTCCGATGTCCCTCATTATCGCTATCACTTATGACTGTCTCTGATTTGTCTAGATCTGCAGTTGTATCTGTCTCCATTTCCGGGACACCTGTACAATCGCGGCACCGCTGTATAAAATGTTTTTGGCAAAGCGGACGCAAGCACTGTTGGCACCGCGTTTTTGTTTTTCTTGAATTTTTACTCGGACACATTCGACAACATAGACGGGTTTTCAAGTTTTTCGGAAATAGTTTAATGCCGTCCGGTATCTTCATTTTGTCCGTTGGTAAGTAGACAAAGTTTGTATCTTTATGTGCCTCGGCTGTGACGCTGGCAAATAGTTCTTCAGTGGGTTCACCCAGCACTTCGGAAATTTGCACTTTTTGCGGCAATGTTAGACGATTAGAATTAAGTTGACGTTTAAGTTGTTGCTGTGTTAGGTATAGACCAAGATGACGTTGAAAGTCTCGTTGTTTTATGCTGTTATCACCATTCGTTGAAAGCACAAAAAGAATCCATGAATTTAGCAACGCATAGTCTAGTATGTTTTGAAAAAAATTTGGCTGTATATGCACATCATTCTGTGGTATAGCATTTCCTGTGGAGTACATACATCTTGCTTTGTTGTAAGCCTTGCAAGCATCACAGCTTAAGCTGTACAAACGTTCAATTTTTATTGTTTTTGGTATGCCACTAGCCAAAAATATTTCTGTATCACTTTGACTTATTATTAACGTGATGGGATCAGAGTATAACCTACGCCAAGTATTGTTAAATGCAGAATCTGCTGGCAGCTCTGAAGCATTATTTGGGAATACTCCTAACACAGACATATCCAATTCCATCAGTTTATTCGTAAGTTCTATAGTAGTGAATTTTGGAGGAAGTACTATATTTCGTCTGCTTCCTGTTATGTCGGATATTAGTCGTAGCACATCCCGTTCTCTAAAACCACCTTTAGGGTTAAACATCGCATTGCACATATAAAGTGTCTTTGCATCACATAGCATTAATAATTGCGATTCATCTTTTGAATTTGTTAAATTAATGCTCACTTCGTCAACGGTACAATTACCACTTGGTGCATAATATGAACGAGAATTTACTAAAAACTTATTCCATATATCCATTATTGGCTGTGTATTATTTTTCTTTGCTTTCATATCATTTTCACCAAACCTCAAGCATTCGTATATAAACTTAAATCTTTTTAGTGACATTGTAGCTCTGAAAACAGCATTCCCCAATTCCAGTGACCATAACTCATCCAGTGGTCCATTATGTGTAGCATTACGAAATATGCCACAAAGGTAATTGAGACCTATCCAAGCGCGGAACTCAACCGCATCGATTAATCGTTGATGTGGCGATTTGACTTTTCTTTGCTTTATTTCTAAGTTGGTGTGGTGTACAATTTGAGTAATAATCTGTTCATCAACGAGTAAACTCCACATTTCTAGTATACTGCTTATTGTATGGGCGGGCCCTTTACCTTTAGGTTGTAGCAATTGTAATGCAGATTGAAAACTTTTATTGTCAAATTTATTCGTTCTTGTCGTGCTCCATAAAAAACCATTGCGACCTTTTAACTCAACTTGTCCACGTTTTCGCTTGTTAAGATGACTTGTTGCATTGTTTTCATTATCATCACTTTCATCGGTATTTAGAATTTCAGTATCCTGATATGTATATGTGTAGTTATTTTGTGAAGTAATTTCGACATTATTAAATAAAGGATCGATGCAGGTCTCGGACTCCTCCTTGAAACTTTCACACCTTGGATTTACATCCATTACTGTATCAAATTCTGTTATATTTTCGGGAATAGATTTCAATACTTTAAGTAATGCATCGCACGACTGATTGTTTGCATCCTCGTCTGAATCATTTGGGTGTTTTATGTTGGCCAGTACCTTTGATGAAAAGCTCATCTTTGTAGATCTGATATAGATAAATACAACTTTTTGTTTAAAACATATTTCATATGGAGTAAATAAACAAGTCACTTACACGACCTACACAAAATATAAGGGGTTAATTTGATATCCAGGGTTGCAATAGTGTTGAATTAAACTCCAATTGGCGCTTAAATTTCATCGGAATGAATTTATTATTTATCAATGGAATAATTTGCTTTATAATTCTTTACAAGAAAAGCTAACTCAATTTATGCAAAATAAATAAAATATGAGTAAAATTGAAGGAAATGTAATTTCCACAACCTTTAGAAAATGCATAGCAAAACAAATGGATAATTGCACCTACATCTTTCTCAATTCTTTAGCTACGAATTCGTTACCAAAACGGAATTGTAAAGGCGCAAAAGCGAAGTGAATTCTGCCTTCGTTCGCTGCTTCGGCTGTCAAATCGGCTCTAGCTAGATGTTCGTTTCGTCTACTATTTGATAGCATTTTAGGTATTGAATGGAAACGTTTGTTGTATGGTTAACGCAATCGGTGGGAAATTGTGAAAATTTCGCGAACATATAAATCGAAAATAGATATCAAATTGAAAAGTGATCTGTAAAATTGAAGACCTAAAATCGTTGTTTTGTGTGTACACAATAACAAAATTTGTGCGTTGAAAATGTCAAATTGACATTTTTGACTAGTTGACGGACAAAACTTCATTTTTTCTGCTTTGTGAAAAATTATCGGTATTTCGCTGTGTCTACTGCTTCTATTTGACATTCAACGACATTTGAGAGGTATGGAATATAGATATTGGTGATGTCAACTTATCCTATGGAACCACACAAGCGCTAAAGAAATTAAATCAAGAAAGTATAAAGCTTTTGGACAATATCATACAATTATTGGAATACCGTATTTTGTATTGTAGATATTATAACGTCTCGCCCATCTTGCGCAGAAGTTTGATTAATGTATACCGCACTTCTGACCTATTTTCTGTATATGTATATTGTGCATAAATGGAAATTGCGTATCTTAACTGAATATAATTATTTATAAACTAAAGCGTGCCTAAATCATATGGAAGTGTTGGGTATATTTTTCGGTGGAAGAATATTTCTACCCACTACCTTAACTACACAACCCCATTGGGTGCTAGAACATGCTTATATTTACATCGATATTTGCTCACATATTGCATTTTTAACCGAGGTATTCCAATGACGTTTCCTTCCAATTGCATTTTTCTATACGTCACTTTCTCACAAATTCTTTTGTTTCCGCCATTTTGACAAAAGAAACGAAATATCGCTTTTGCTTTTAAATTTTATTCCTCTTCTGCTAATTCTATTTTCGTTCCAATAACACAAAAAGAGGTTGAGGAAATGTGAATATAGCTGTTTCATTCACACTTTCAATCGGTATGGTGTGAAACGTCATGGAGAACATATATGGCAACTGTCAAACGCGTGCTTCATTTTCGTGGCGTTCAAGTTTATTGAAGGGAAAAAGTTTGAAGTTTAATTAGTCAAAAATCGCAGTAGAAATTGACGTTTTGTGGATTTTGTATACAAATGCATGTCAAAAGCCACTGGAGCCGGTAAACTACTGTAGAAAAAGGCAATTCTAGAGCTATCTAGGAAAACTATTGGATGCATCCAAGCAACTGCTGACTTGCGTTCCCAAAGGCAACTTTGTTCAAATACATTGATTTTAGAAAAACGCTTAAATCACATTTAAGAGACAAACTCACTTCAACAATCAAATATCAAATAGTAAGCAGACGTTTGGCGGCATATTTTAATTTTGACTCTAGAATTGAATATTTCAATTTTGAATTTTGTAAAGCGCTCTGATTTTTGATTCGAATCAATCATTTAAATAGAAAATATATCATTGTACGTGAAGCAATTTTTTACACGACTTGTAAATGTTTTAACTCGTTTTACATAAGTTTTCAAAGGATATATACAATTTAGAATTCGATTTTGTATCATTTGCAGATTACGCATTGGCACGTTTCAACAAGCATTAATAAGAAGCTTGCTAATATATGTAAATGATTCTGTAGCATCGATCGTGCTGGTTATAGGAGGAAACATTCACAGTTCTAAACGTACAAAATGCTTTCGCCGGACACATTGCATCACGAAGAAGTTAACTTGGCGTTAGACCGACAAGTACGCCAAGATATACAGGATATGGCGCAAGAGGCGCAAATACAAGCACAGATTATCGCGCACGAAGGTAAATATTAATCATACTATTGTATGTAATAATAAATATACACTGAGGCTATGCTAGCAAAATCGCTATGTGCCTCTAGTAATTGTGTACACATTAAAGACTTTATTTTATGTGAGGCAGTAGCGTTTGCCAATGCTTAGTATGGAATGACAGTCACTTGACGTCGCTATGCCGACATGTCAAAATAAGCAATTTGACAAGGGAATGTCACTTGCATGCGAAAGTATAAAAAGGCTGTAATTTATAGACATTGCACACTCAATTTCAAGTATTGATTATGTGAAGTTACTACATTGAATCAGCAATAGTTTTTCTGCTAAGCGGCATCAAGTGACTGGTACTAATTAACGTCAATTGCAGAATCGCTTATAAAAACCGTTTTTTATATCTTTATTTGTAGCGCGTGATCGCTTTCAATCTACATCGAGCGTTGAGGAAGATGGCCAAGAAGATATCGAGCATGATGGTGTCACCGTTTTGGGTGTTGTTGAGGCGGATGATGATGAGGACGGACATCATCATGAAAATATTGTTGAAGAAGATTTGACCGAACACGATTTGTCGGACATGCATGATGTCAAAGATTTCAAGGATATGCTAATGGAATCCAATGATGGCAATGCAGACAACTCTTCAATGCGCAAACGACGTGGCAACCTACCAAAACAGTCTGTTAAGATTTTGAAGCGTTGGCTATATGAACATCGTTACAATGCATACCCCAGCGATGCAGAGAAATTTACACTCTCACAAGAAGCTAATTTGACCGTACTGCAGGTGAGTTATTAAATGTCATGTGTTTGTTAATAACTACGTTAACTTTTGTTTTGTACAAATAAAGGTTTGCAATTGGTTTATCAACGCACGTAGACGCATACTGCCCGAAATGATACGTCGTGAGGGCAATGATCCGCTACACTTCACAATTTCAAGGCGCGGCAAAAAGCTGAACTCATCATTAAATTCATCAAATAGCCTTAATGCAAGTGGTAATGTACCAAATCCTATTACGGGTAGTCCAGCCTCCGAAGTGGTAAGTATTTTTAATATAAATATGAATTAAAAATTTAATGGAATTTATTTGTTTTTTACTACAGATCGTTGGCGCGACGGAGGAGGTTGAGGGTGATGAGGTGCATGATGGCGTCGCAAATGTACTAACGGCGTTGGGTCATTTCGTGCAGACGCCTGGTGGCCACATGGTCAAAGTGGAACCAGACATGGAATACGACGATAGTGTAATTTATAGGTATGTCCAACGAAATTCCATGTTTTAATTTAAAGTTGCACTTTTGCTGAGCTATTTATTATATGTATATGCATTTTGCACTTGTCAACCTCATTAATGCATTAATTACTAAACATTGCCTTTATTTTAATCAAATCTACCATCAATCAATCGTATAATTGAAACTGACCAATTAACAATCATGTGTGAATAGGTGGCAGCAGGCGATTGCCGCCAATCCGCAAGGCTTTCAAAATTTACATCCACAAATTCAAGCGAAAATTTTGGCAAAAATTCAAGCCGCTAAACAAAGGCAAACGGCCGCAAATGCTGCTGCTGCTGCACAACAAATGCAACAACAGCCTGCATACAATACTAGCGCAAGCGTTATACAAACTGCAAATACGGCTGCTGCTGCTGCTGTTGCGGGTATCCCAAGTTCACCGCCATCTTCAAGCAACTCTTCTGCGGCAAATTTTCAGTATACCAACAATACGAAATACTTCTATTCTCAAACACTCAATCAAATTTTCCACATCCAGAATAGTATGCCGCAAACGAATATTTCACATTTCAATTCGTTGAGGTAGTGCGATAATGGCTTGTTGTTGCAAATGCATTGTTTTCTTAATTGCTATTGTTTGTTTATTGTTTTGGTTGCTGTAGGTGGGGTTGATTCATTGTTTGTTTTTATAATTTCATGTAATTTTATGTTGCAAATTAGCTAATTGTTCATTTGTAAAGCAAATAATGCCAAAATTTCAAATTCAATTATGTCTTGTATTTTACACTCTTACAGATCTGAAGATGACAGCATCAACGAATATGATTCGTGTGAGCCGCAAAGTGAGGAGGAAGGCAAATTTGAAAGCTCAGACGCTTGGCAAAGCGTTATGAAGTAAGTTTGAATAAACAAAACACAACAAGCATTTAACTACACCGATTTTAATCTCTTAATTCTGTAGTCAAATTATCGTAGCTCACTTGTAAATATGTTGTACAGTTTTTGAAATTAATTTTTTTACTATTTATTTATTAAGAAATATGTATTTATTTTCTTTTTATAATATAAAAGGTGTAGTTAATTGTCTCTGATTTCATACTTTCTTGTTTACTATTATACTTCTTTGAAATTTTCTTTCTATCTTTTTTTTTTTTTGCTCAATATGTTTTTCGAAAATTTGCGTTTTTTACACGTATTTTTTGGTCTACAACCCATATCTATTGCCTGCCTGCAACTTTTCAAAATTTTTCCAACATCAATAACACCACCACCACCACTGCCACTATGATTGTATCACAACAAAAAAAAAAAAAACAAACACATATAAACTATAAACGTAACACATCACACGGAAAAACATCAACCTATTGTTAAACTCTACGTCACGTGTGTGTTTGGTTGTTGTTCATCAAAACAAATTTCCCACCCACCTCTACGTTCCCTCGCTCATTTTTGGTTATTCATTTGGCTGTGTACACTCTTGTCCCGAAAATGAATGCGTACACTTATTTCGTCTATTGAACGTTTCTTTTACGGGACTGTTTTCAGTACCGAGGAAGTAACGACCTCTAGTCCAACTGCAACGAATAACACCTATTGGACGACGGCCTCACATCCGCATACGACGACAGCGCAATCTCATGCATTAGGTGTTACGGGCGCAACAACAACAGGTACAGTTGTTATTGTTAATTTTATTTCAATTAAAAATTTTTATATTTTTAATGTCTCCCCTTCTTCACAGGCAACAATGTGATATCGGCTGCCAATGTGAATGCGCTGGTAGCGCCAGTTGAATTGAAATCCGAACCGGGCGTAACAGTGGGCGCTGAAGCCACCGTTGTCACGTCGGGCATTTCAAATGCGTCTAACAGTAATAATAATAGCGCAAATGTTACAAATAATAATACAATTACATCAACCGTACAGGTCATACATCCTGGCAGTCATTTAGTGAAAGGTTTGTGCTTTTTTTCTACTATAAAATTTGAAAATATTTTTATTTGTTTCTTTGGATTTTTGTCCTATAGGTGTCATACGCGACGATAAAGATAAATTCAAATGTTTGTACCTGCTGGTGGAGACGGCAGTGGCCGTGCGCCAACGTGAAAAGGAGCAAGAAGATGAAGATGTGCATGTGCTCGGGAATTAGTTGGCCTCCTAATAACGCAATTAACTATAAAATTTGAAACGTAGAAATTCACACACACACACATAGAAACTGTTTGCAGTAATATGTCTTTTGTATAGTGTCTAACATGTGTAATTAAGCCTTTGCACCAGTTTTATTTATGCTGAATTTCTGTTAGCTCTTTTGGTGACACTTGTAGCACTAGTTAGTACCATATATTTAGCACAATAATCGTCGACCATATTTGCTGCTTACTACTAATGTTCAATATTCAATATTTAATTTGCTGAAAACTTATGTGCTACACATTCGTTTTTGTTTTTTTTTTCAGTTTAATTTCACAACAAAATGCATTAATTTATCGAATGTTTTAAATGAATTACATTAAACGCGTATTATCAGTTTCTAATGCTTAAGTTCTTTGTATACTTGGTTGCAGATTCATTTTTTATATTTACAAATTATTACATGAAAATACGCCAATTTGCCAAATAGCCACCAATAATAATAATAATAATAATAAATGATTTTTCTGTAAGTTTTCCCATTTTTCTATTTTCACAAAAGTGCAATTAGTCATTGCATTAGTTAAATTTATAGTAATTTTAATAACAATGTGCCGTAACAAGGGATTGTCGCAACAATTAATAACTTTGTGCTCTGCACTCTGCATACAATTTGTGGATTTCTTATAGTTTTATTTTTTTTAAATTATTTAACTTTTTTTATTGCAATATCTATAAATTACACAACTTTTTGTTGCATTGCATGTAAATTTAAATTTAAAACTGTGTGTAATTAATTTTCGCGCATTATTTTTCTACTTTTCCTTTATATTTTCTTCCGTTGCTAGAGCAAATGAAACACAGCTTCTGTGTTGATAAATTATATGGTAACTGCCACATTGCATCATTTGAAACTGTCAAAATAAATTATGCGAAAATATTTAACAGCTCAACTAATTAAGTTTGAGGAATACAGATGCGCGGCGGAAATCAAGATTTAAACATAAATTGTATGCGTTTCTGTTTAACTTCTCGTTTTCATAAAAGAAAATATCTTTTAACTACCCGGTGCAGTGTGGCGTACAGCTTAAATAGCTGCATAATAAAAAACAAAATAATTAAAATTTAATTTTACAAAAGCATTGAAATGCATAAATGTACCATATTTCAAAGTTTTTACTTATAAAACTTAGTTAATAAGTATTTTACTTAAGCGCGTTGTACACATGTAAATTACTAGCAACAAAGCAGAAGAAGAAAAACTTGTAAACAAAAATATAAAAGCATAAATAATTAATTTCGCTATTTAGAAAAAAAATGCAAAAAAAAAAAATTCGAAAATATTTTGTACTCTTTATCAGACCAGCAACTAAGCCTAGACATTAAGCTTTATTTTAAATGCTTACTTTTCAACCTGCTAACTTTTTCAGTTCTACGTCATAGTTATAGTGTCGCTAAACAGGTACTAATTTCTTAATTTCTGTCTATCGTATTACGAAAATGTGTACAGAAATTTAGCAAACAAATTATAAAATTTACCTAAACTTAATTAAAGAATATATAATACAAAGATAAATATGCGAAATTTGTTAATCATAAAATAAGTAATAATAATAATAAATCATATACACAAATAAATCACAATTTGTGAATTTGAAATAAAAATCTAAAAGAGAAATTGTAAACTTTTAAGTGTTCTTATATGTATGTATGTATATATGTATGTAACTTTATCTGTCCCAAGCAGCTCTACAGCAAAAAACTGTTTGAATGCATAATTTTTGCCTTCCTGCCATTGGACAGCTGGTATGATTTCTACATTTTACCGTTATATATATTACCGTTTCTTGCTTTTTTACAGCGCTACACAAACAACTGTGGTTTATAACTTCTACATATTAAAATTTTGAAATTTTTTTGGTGTTTTGCATGAAGGCGAATTTCAAGCAACCGTAAAAGTACATAAAAATTGTTGGGATTATAAAAAAATATAGCAAGAAGAATCTTCGCGAGTTAGAAAACATAAAAGAATACTCTTTGGACCTTTATATTGTTGTAAGTGTAAAAGTTTGGAATTTAAGAAATAAACTGTATCACGTTTGACCTTTTGTGTCATTTGTCATTTTGTGTCTTTTGTTCTCATCAACGAGCAATGAGGTCTCATCACCCAGCAATGAGTTTTTCGATTTTTTTATGGATTAATCTACAATGTACTCGTAAGTGATCTACACAACCTGCATAAATATTTATTATTCCAACATGCCAACTCCAAATTCGAATTCAGCGGGACTAGGAGTAAACAGTGGTATTATTTCATTATTTTAATTATTATTTTTTTTAATTCTTTATTACAAATTATTAATTTCTCTGAATTGATTTCTATTTATTAAATAGTTTTTATATACAAATATATTTATATATAATAAAAAATTATTATTAATTTTAATTATGATATAATTATTAAATTTATTATTATTTTTAATCAAATATTATTGTTAATTGTTTATATATTTTATTTAAATTGTATTTTTACACTTTATGTATTTTTTATATTGTTTTTAATTTTTTTATATATTTTTTTCTTTTAAATTTTTTTTATATTTTTTTTTTACATTTTTTTTTATATGTATATATTTTTTTAAAATTTTTTTTATATATATTTTTTTTAATTTTGTATTTTTTTTTAATTTATTTATTCATTTTTATTTTTTTTATTATTTTTATTTTTATTTATTATTTTTATTTTGTTTTTATTTTGACTCATACATACATATGCACATACCATTATTTTTATAGTTTGATTTCATATTTAGTTTAATTCATATTTCCAACATTCACACTTCTTTATTTTATAGTTTCTTCGATTTTTATTTGCTCTTTACTACATATTATAATACTATTATTCTTGCTTCCAACTTTTGCCTACATTTCACTTTGTTTTCCTCACTCAACTACATACATACATACATACAGATGTGCGCATAAAAATAAATACTTTCAATGGCTTTTGGTGTCAGCCCCATTCATTAAGCCGGCATAACTGCAAGTTGTCTCAGCAAATTTATAACTGAGAGTTTCGCCAACAGCGCTACAACTCATTGCACTCACGTACGTACCGTTGCATGTATGCATGTGTGTGTGTGTGTCTAACTGTGCGCCTGTAATTGAAAGTTAGCAGCGCTCTCTGTGTATGTGTGCCGTATCCGCTAACACTCTCAGTCAGTTAGTCAGCTTAGTATTCGTACGAATAAGAGCACGAATCGTATAAACAGCGATTGTTTTTTACAAGTATGGTGCACATATCACCAAATTCGGTCATAGACGAGTATAATGAACTCTACGGTCAGAATGTCAGTGTAGATTGTTAGTAGTTGGTCGAGTTAATTGGCTATATTCTATTCGTCGTAGCTCTCGCTAACAACAATATGCTCGTACTTACCAAATTTGGTTTCGGTGCTTACCGGACTTGACGTCGATTCGAAGATTGAGCGTGCTGAGGTGTGTATATAGAATGTATAAATCTCTTGAAACTGTAGCAGCTTAGCTGAGCGTAAGATTGCCGGTCAGTTTGGAGCATCAGTTTGAAACGTTGAACAGGTGCTGCGAAGTTCTGCATGATTTGGGTGGTATCTTGAGAACAATTGAGATGTATAAAAATATGTTTTTGGAATTACACTGTGGTAGTTTCAGGGTCAGACAAGTGCATAAACCAGCAACCAAAACTTTTTCGAGTATTCTGAAACGAGCTGTTTGTTTTTCGAGGTTAAGTTCATATTTAATATTAGAGATCTGAAAATAGTAGGATTGGTTTAAGTCAGATATTTAGTTTTTTCTTCAAATTTACAACTTTTTCGCTCTAGACCCCCAGACGTGTATGTTCATTTAGTTAAAATATTTAAAATTGATTCAATATTTCAGCGAATTTACCGTTGTATACAGCGTATATCTTGTCAGAAGTCAAGTTAATTGAACTAGAAACGGTTTCCGCCGTCTGAAACCCCAATAAAAATGGCTGGGTATGCAATTCATCATCATAACTATTGTAAATATAAGGAAATTCAAGTAAATATGTTAATTTGAATCTTTATATATTATCGATAAATCATTTTGTATCCACAGGTAACGAATGCCAGTTATAAAATATCATTTCCGCAACCTTTTATTTATTATTATAATATCATTCTTTGAATTTACTTTTTTTCCTTCTTTTTTCATTTTTTTTTTACTTTTTCTTTTCTTGATTTTCCTAAAATTTATTTATTAGTTAAACCAAAATTGTATTTCATAATGAAAATTATGAGTCAGCATTTTCCAAAGAACAGTCATAATTTTCTTGAGATACGTGCAGTGTTTCCCAAATACCGTTTAAAGAGCGTTTAGAACAGTACAACTCAACTAGACACACTTCCGGTTTGCTTTATAACACAAGTCACACTTAATTCTTCATTCTACACACACAGCACCACAGGTCACCACTACATACCACTAGGAAATATTTTCGAAGTTCATTTATATAATTAATTTGAACGCCTTCTCATCGCCTTAGGGTAGTCCGCCAAGCCAACAGTGCCACTCAATGAGCAGCTGTTGCCAGCAGTGCGCATGCCCAACACATGACGGTGTAGCGTACCAGCTGGTCGATATGCGCGCAGCAAGGTCGCCCCTGCTCACCATCACCATCACCATCACCAACGTCATCGTCAACGCCATTGCCATCGTTTGCCAACTCGTTGGCTGCTTTAACGCGCTCACTGCGCGAAGCATTGCAACAGTAGAGATTTGCTCATCGACGTGTACGGTATACTCGGGAATCGTGCAGAAAGGCCGTGCGAATGCAATACTACGGTACGCGTAGCGGCGTTGTTCGGACGCGTATTGCTTTGTGCTAATTAACATTTTTGTTTATAAACAAATACAAAAAACAAAAACAGTCGCCGGGACGCCAAAAATAAGTCGAAACACACGCGTTTCGCATGCAGGTGAACGGTGAAAAATAGTGATTTGGATTGCAAAATCGACGACGAAAAAATGCAAATGCAATAATGGGCGGCAGCAGGAGTTACAGTGTGAGCAGCACGAGCAGCGTCGCCAGCAGCAGTAGCAGCAGCAGCAGCGGAAATTACAGTGAATACAGCGCCGCCGGCAGTGAGGAGCGCCGCTGTAAGGCGACAAAGTTAGTATACAGCCGTATTGGCAATCAGCGTTTAGCGGCCACAGGCGCGGTGGCGGCTGGAGGTGTGATGGCGCCACAGCCCCAACAACAACAGCCGCCGAAAGTCCAACGGGCGCGGTCACAGCGTATTATTTGTCGCTGCTGCTTGTCGGAACAGCAGCCGGCGACACGTCAGTCACTGGGCTCATGCTCCGAGCAGGAGCTGGACGATGAGGAGGCGGCACACTTGGAATTTGTGCCGTTGGACACCTTGGCTATGGTGGATTTGAGCGATGATAGATTTGTAGCGGCGTCCACCGCTGGTGATTCATGCAAAACAGCGTTGAGCAGGACCTCCCCAGCCAAAGGCAATAAGGTCAATAGTATGTCAGCAACAACAACTACGCTGAACAACAACAACACTGGGAGTAGTAGTGGTAGTAGTAGTACTACGACTACTAGTACTCTACTCGATTGTTTGAACGCTTGTGCGCAGATAGGCGCTTCACTGGCGGACAATGAACTGCCGCAGCACATCTGTCTTGACTGCTGCCACACGCTGGAGATGTGCTGTGAGTTCATACGTTGTGTACGGAATGCGGACAAAATTCTGCGACGCCGTTGTGCGTTGCCGGTAAAACGGGTGCGACAACAACAACAGCAACAATATTGGCAACAACGGCAAGCGACGTCAAGCATGCCGGCTGTTTGCAGTGACGTCTATGGCGAGGAGGGGCCAGCTGCGAAACGTAGGCGCCGTCGCGAAGAGGTGTGTCTTCATGTGCATTTGTGTGTGTGTGTTTGTGTTTGTTTCTGTAGTGCAAATGCAATTGCATTTCTCGCTTTAAATGTAGAATTTGCTATTTTTGTGTATTACATTCTGTGTGTTACTATGAAATTGCGTAAAGCGTATTTTTAATTTCGAAGTGTGCTAAAAAAGAATCTATTTTATCACAGAAAGTGCAGCAAGAACAACAACGTACGAGTGTCGCTCATGCCGTTGGTGGTGGTGGTGGTGTCAGTGCAAAAAGTCTAAGTCTCGGCAACAACACGCCCAAGTCAATATCCTTGCCCAAGTCAGCGACTACAGCGACGCCGTCAGCAGCGTTAACAGTGACGTCAACAGCGAAGTCGTCGTCAGCGGCTGAGAGGGGTAAGTGCGTAAAATAATATACGGCACAAATGTGTAGTACATAGCATAGCGTAAAGTTATGTATATTTAAGTGTATGTTTGTGTGTTTGTGCGCCCGTCTTCCACGCCGCATGAGTCAGTCTGTGCCATTTGTTTTTGTTTTTGTTTACTTATCGTTTTCGTTTTCTTCGTATGACTTTTAATCCACATTTAAGGCGAGTGAAAATGTCAGCTGTGTTGTTGCAAGTGTTTTTTCACTAAAATTCTATGGATTTTGTGTTTTTGTAAATTCAATAAGCTTTATTTAATGTTTAAATATTGTGGAAAATTAAGAAAATATACATTTAGTGCAGCATTTTGGCAAGTGTGTGCCGAAATAGGAAACATGCGTTGCTCAAGCGGTGGAGTTGTTGTTTAAGTGCTTGAAGCAAGGCTGATAAATAATTGTATTATAGAAAATGAAAAAATTAAAATAAAAGTGAGTGCTCCAACCGGCTTTAATAGTTTAAATTAAAAGTTATATAAAAGAAAATAATAATGGAATGAAAAATGTTTGGTTTTAAATGAAAAAAATAATTAAATTAAATTTTTTTAGTGAAGTTATGAAAAAAAATTATGCAAATGGCCAGCTGACATTTTTACTTTAAAGCTTTAATGCACTATTTAAGGGGGGGGGGGGGTTAAGGTTTGTTCCGTCGAAAAAAGACTTTTTTTCATGAATTTTTTTAGAAAAAATTATTGATGTAGGTTTATTTTACTTATTATTATATGAAAGTACAATATTTGAAGGATACTTAAAAAAGTTGTATCGAAAAATAGCGAGGAATAACGGATTTATCGTCGATCTCTGCAGGCACCTCGAAAAAATGTTGTTGTGCGGTGACTACAGCATCACTGGATCATCCGAAACCAAAAAATCAAAATGCTTTCTTTAGTTTATTAATTTATCTTTCAATTGACGTCGAGTTTTTTTTTTTAATTTTTAAATTTTTCAATTTTTGGTACAATTTTCAAGCCAAAATGACGATTTTAGACGAAAAAATCGACCTATTTGTTATTGTAAAATTGTTAGTAATTAAAATTTTTGGAAAAACTTGACGTCATTCGAGAGCTATATAGTTATATGTAGAATATTTGTTCAAAATTTCAAAACGATCGGTGCAGTAGTTTTTTCTGTAGGCTGGTCACCGACTTTAAAAATTACATATTTGGGAAAATCGTTTCAAAGTTTTGTACTCTCAGCGCAGTTAGCTGGAGGTACCGTTATTCAACCTGCTGTAACTTCGTTAGTTTTTCTCCGAATGACCTAAAACTTTCACACAATATTCTTGAGATGTTGATGGTTCAGAAAAAAAAATAAAAAAATAATGAAAAAAAAAGTTGTCAAACCTTACAATTTTACAAACATAAAAACATTATCGATTCACAATATAAATGCAATTACAAAGTTCAAAAGAGAAATATCGCAAATATATTTTTATTGTAATTATGTAATTATATTCGCCAATAGTTACTAATTAAGTCCATATGCATGTATGTATGTGTGCATATGCTGTTCAAAAGACAGTCGTGCTTATGAGACCGGAACTGATCCAAATAACATTTCCAATTGGAATTGATTCAGATAGTTTTTCATAGATATTTGCATATGAATGTACAGTTGTGTTCAAAATAATAATAGTGCGTGTGTTAAAGTCTTATAATTGAAATTGGAAAATATACGAAATATGTATATTATGGAGAGATGAAAGTAAAGTGGTACTTTTTGGAGGCACAGTTTCATTGTCGCGTACATCGTCTACCAAAGACTGACTACCACAGTCTAGACACACTACGGGAACGGTAAAACATGTAGGGTGAAAAATATTAGTTTGGGCTTGTCTTTAATTTTTATGGTTCATATATCGTATCTACACTGTCATGAATCAACATGTCTACGTTGATATTTTGAATAGCACAATGCAAAACCTTATACTGAAAACGAAATGCCTCTGAAATGGGTCTTCCAGCAGGATAAAAACCCGAAACGTACAAGACGGCTAGCCAAGAAGTTGTTTCGTATCAAAGGACCTTAATCCCTTGACCTGGTCGCATTGGTGCGACCTCAATTCCATATATAACCTATGGGTGATATTCAGAACGTTGGCTAATAGTGAAGGATTCTTGGGAAGAAATATCTAAAACCCGTTATGAAAGCCTAGTCAACTCTATGCCGCGTCTCTGTAAGGCAGTTTTATATAATAAGGGCTTTTCGACTAAATACTGAACCCCATTTCTTTGTATCTATGCATAATTTTTAGAATAACCTACATATATAGCCATTTTAGTTTGTTTTTTATCGTTATTGAAAAGTTTTGCGGTTTTATATTTATATATGTGTGTGTGATTTGTGTTGCAATAACTTTGTATAACTCGTACAGCTCATCGTTCCATCGTCTGCGGTATTCGCCGTTGCCAATGTTCTTAGTACCATAAATCTTGCGCAAAATTTTCCTCTCGAAAACTCTTAGTGTCGTCTCATCTGATGTTCGTAGAGTTTGATTTTGGTTCGTCGAGAGAGGACTTTACTTTTCAATTGCCTACCCAGTCCAAAGTAGCACCTGTTGGCAAGAGTTATTCTGTGCTGGATTTCGAGGCTGACATTGTTCGTATTGTTGATGCTGGTTCCCAGGTATACGAAATTATCTACTACCTCGAAGTTATGACTGTCAACAGTGACGTGGGAGCCAAGACGCGAATGCGCCGAATGTTTGTTTGATGATAGGAGATATTTCGTCTTGTCCTCATTCACCTCCAGACCCATTCGCTTCGCCTCCTTATCCATGCGGGAAAAAGCAGAACAAACGGCGCGGTTGTTGCTTCCGATGATATCAATATCATCGGCGTACGCCAGGAGCTGTACACTCTTGTAGAAGATTGTACCTTCTCTATTTAGCTCTGCAGCTCTTATAATTTTTTCCAGCATCAGGTTAAAGAAGTCGCACGATAGTGAGTCACCTTGTCTGAAACCTCGTTTGGTATCGAACGGCTCGGAGAGGTCCTTCCCAATCATGACGGAGCTTTTGGTGTTGCTCAACGTCAATTTACACAGCCATATTAGTTTTGCGGGGATACCAAATTCAGACATCGCGGCGTAAAGGCAACTCCTTTTCGTGCTGTCGAAAGCAGCTTTAAAATCGACAAAAAGGTGGTGTGTGTCGATCCTCTTTTCACGGGTCTTCTCCAAGATTTGGCGCATGGTGAATATCTGGTCAGTTGTCGATTTTCCAGGTCTAAAGTCACACTGATAAGGTCCAATCAGTTCGTTGACGGTGGGCTTTAGTCTTTCACACAGTACGCTCGATAGAACCTTGTATGCGATATTTAGGAGGCTGATCCCACGGTAATTGGCGCAGATTGTGGGATCTCCCTTTTTATGGATTGGGCAGAGCACACTGAGAATATTTATATATAGTAATATAAAATTAATGTTTCTGTTATGTTCGTCCTCAATTTCAACACAGAAAAAAATTAAATAAACTTTTTATAAGAAATTCAGATATTGGCTTCTTAGCATTATTATTCTTTTGAACACAGTTGTAGTGTGTAGTTGTATATAGTGTTATAAAAATGTATACCGTTCAATGACTGCTACACTCTGTTAGAGAGGAATGAAAGAAGAAAAGCCAAAGCATAAGCTTACTTTCGATATATTTCAAAGCTGGAAATATATTTTCTTATTTAATCGAGAAGTTGGACCTACTGCGAAAGTAGGTTCAGAAGTGTTTAAATTTGTTTTAACCGCTAAAAAATATTTCTTCCACTTAGTAATAGACCAATTTCGACTGATTGGTTTATCCGTATATTTTTCTAACAATTTTTTCGCATCTTCGAGTCAAGCAGAGATTATTTGAGAATCTGTTTGCCGCTTATTGGATACTACTGCTCAGCGACGAGTTCAATACTCAAGCCTATAGGAAAGTTGAGTTTATTACAAACGGAAAAATTATAAATATGTCTGAAATTGAATTCATGGAAGCTCCTTGCTATTGGCTTTTAGATGCTCCATGATAGTAAAATTTATTTTTGATAAAAATCTTATTGGAATAATTGATTGCACCCAAGGTTGGAATCAACTATTTTTTTTTTAATTTTGTTTCTCGCAAAGAATTGTAAATAATAAAACATAAACTTTTGTCTTTTGTATGGCTTTTACTACTCAGTGTTAGAGAGCTCTACTCTCGGAACTTGCGAGACAGATGTTGAATATAAACTGAAAACTATTAGTTTCGCTAAGAGTTGAGAATAATATTAAAAAGATTTTGGTTATTATCATGGAACTAAAAAATATACTTTTCCAGAAATTTCAAGAAGTATGTGTTCGAATTTTATTGGGTTTCTTTAGATATATCCAATAGAAAGCAGGAATACATTTTTTTCCCTAATAATCATCATTTTTTTCCTTTTTTTTAAATTGCGCGATGATGAAAATAGTAATTGAACATTAACTTTCAAGCTAAATAAATTTTGTATCACCTCTTCTTTAAAGAACCCTATCCAATTACATAAATGCCTGCCAAAAGTGTAACATCCGGTGGTAAACGTAAACTAAAGAATGGCTCAAGCAGTCATGTGCCGCATTTAATTAATCAACCAACCATCAGCGATCGTTTACCAATAATAGCCACTGGCTCAGCACAGCACAGCTCAATGATATTCTCATATTGGTGTGCTTTGAAGCGCACACAATTAGCCACTGAACACTAGCACCCATTATACATTTGTAGCATTTCTTTCTTTTCTGTTTTTTTGTACTCCTGAGCAATTAAAGCATTTAAGCACCCAAGCGTTCAGCAGCAGCTCTAGTTTTTCAACAATCCGCTAACTTACTTTACTTCACTTTCTTACTCATTAGTCAATTTTGAAGGCATCATTATCACACTGCCCTTTCACTATGCGGTAGGCAAGCGGTATTTTCTTTCGCTTAAACATTTATGTGTTTTACTTAAAGATCGCGCTTTATTAAAGTTGAAATTATGCTGCTTGCGATCCAAGTGAGTTACTGCTACCTATCGAGTGAATGTTCAATACGAATGTGGAAACATACATATCGGCGCAGAAAGCGTCAGGTTATGCAAATTATCTCTGGAAAGATAATGCTGAGCCGTGGTCAAAATGAATGAAAAGAAGTGTCAAATAAATGCGTTGAATTTCAATGAGTTAAGAAATTGCGAAAAACAAAAAAATAAACAACGAATTGCCATTCTAAAATTAAAGCCTATACAATACTGCAAAGAAATAATTTTATGAAGACACTTAGTAAGGGTGAAGCGTAGACAAAATAAAAGCACAAAAATATAATTCATGCATACATAAGTGGTGCCTCTGAAATTAATATGAATGCGTTTATAATAAAAGTTTAAGCTTCCAAAGGCGGTATTATGTATAGGTAACTATATAATCACAACAACAGCACTTCCTCTGCCCACACAAGCAGCGCGCCTAGAAACAACCGCCTAGTGGTGCTAAATTAACCTTTTTTGCTTGATTGTAGATAAATAAATGCAGCGCTTAAATGCCAATGCCTATTAATTATATATGGATTTTATTTGTATATATATTTTTAACCACTCTACTTATAGAAATGTTTGCGTACTCACCGTATGTGTTCTCATATGGGTAAAAATACAAATAATTAGCTTTATTTATTATTTCATTTACATGCCCATTTTGGTGTCTTAAGACATTATGTCTGGGCAGTAAGAATGGTGAGTAAATAGCGCAAAGACTGATAAGTCATATTCGCTATTTTTTATTATTTATAGGGTGTCCCAATTGTATGCCGGAAAATATTTTCAACCAAATGTTACAATTTATTGGAAATGTTACTTTAAACTAACAATAAAAACAATAAATAAAATTAACAAGTTTTCCTTTGATGCTAGTTACCCTTTCGTAACTAAATTCGGGCTGATTGAAACATTAAGTGGCTATACCCGTGTAACCCATGAAAAATTAGGCGATTTTCGTGATTTTTTTTTAAGAAAGTACTCGATCGTGGAGCGTAAGCGGTCCTTTCAACTGCTTTCTCTGGGCAAGGTCCATCTCAGCGCAATCATAGGTGTACTTACTGGACATTGTCCAATGGGTACCCATGCGGTTAGACTTGGGATCGTGGCAGATGCTAGTTGCCAAAGCTGTATGGAGGAAGGCGAGATGGAATCATCTAATCATTTCCTACTGCACTGTCCAGCTTTTGCCAGACTGAGGTTGAAACACCTCCGAAAGCCCTTTTTCGACGATTCTAGCGAATTGGCTAGAATCGATATTACCAGTCTTAAGAAATTTATAACGGATTCCAAGCGGTTTGCTGAATCTTAAAGGTCTTTGATCCACGGGGAGTTTTATTGGTACCACAATGGACAGCGCCAGGCTGAGAGATCTTTCTGTCTTTGCAGAGATCTGCCTACAAACCTAACCTAACTCGATCGAATGTTTCGTATTTTTGGTCATGATAAGGTACATATATTATATTTTCAGCTATATTTAAAGATTTTACAAAAATATTGAAAAATAACGGATTTATGTTCCCCAACTTAGCTGAAATAAAAAAAATTCAAAAAGAATATTATAGATTTTATGATTATGATTTTATTATGATTTTTGAAAAATATCAAAAATTAACAAAATGGCGTAGTTCTGAACAAAAATTTCGTTTTTTAGGTCAAATAATGGTCGCTTTTTTTAACGCCGAATTGCCAATTTTCAACAAATCATAAAGATCATAGGTCATTGTATAGTAAATATATTCAAGAAAGACCAGTGTCAATTTGAAATCGACCGGTCAGTTTCTCTTTGAGTTATAATATGATGTCAGCAATTTTGAGAAATGTCGTTTCGAGAAAAACGCGTTTAAAGTTTCGACTATAGCGGCTGCTCTTTAGAATACAGTCATTCAAAAACTGTTCAAGATACGACCTTGCCGATTTCACAGAATATTGTTGATAGCATAAACTATCGAATAAGCAAAATGGATTTTTTGAAATTGCCACACTGGTATAGCCCCTTACGATATAATTTTATTAAGATATGTGTTGTATAGAGACAAATAAAAGATTCAGGTGAGGGCATGGACCGATTGGGATATAGTTAAGCCAAATTCGGAAGAACGAATATCGTTATACTCAATACAGGAATGACTTTCTGAACCAATTCAACTTTTTACCATCAAACCCAACCGGTTTATAGAGGACAGGTGAAGGTTTGCACTAATCTTGACCATTTTCGGAAAATAGTTGTCACATATGAGGTATATTAATGCTCGAAGCTTGGTTTTGTTACAATAAATGTCTATTGTGATGGCAAAGAAACTGATTTGGAGTCAAAGTGACGTTCTATGGAAAGTAGGCGTGGCTGGGTTTTGATTACACCCATCTTTGTTTCGAAAATTGAAATTGTTCGTAAGATATAAAGTTTTAAGTCGATGCCTTGTCCATAGACCAATTTTTGAACTCATCCACATATACATACACATGTTAATCGTTTATCCCATTAAAATTAACCTTTCTGACGTTATTTAATGCCCATCAGTATATTTTAATCATTCCTGTATAGGATTCATATCTAGGAGGTAGTTGTGGTTATCACACATTTTTTTTTAATTTTCGTATGAAAGGTTCACACAGTTTTAAGGAAAAAAATTGTTCACTAATTTTTTCTGAGAGCGCAGAATTTTAATAATTTAGTAAAAAATTAATCTAGAAATTTTAAAAAATCTTGTAAAATCAACGACCGTAAAATCGTACCACCCTATTGTACCATCTAAAACAAAAGCAGTGCGATTTTTAAGACAACCAACTGACCAGGTATATATGTATGTATTTACCTATATGCACATATTAGTATATTATTCGTGCTTAGCATTCTACAGCTGAGCTCATAGACAACAATGCCGTTAATTAATTTTTTTTTTGAAGCATAATAGTTTTGAGTGGGTGTTGAGTATTACGAAAAAAAAACAACAACTCTAATGTCAACATAACAGCCTACGTTGAAGCCGGACTCGATAACGGGGAAGCCTACGCTGTCTGTTTGACTGTCTGCCATAAATAATTATGTGCACATACTAATACAAACAAAGCTATATTTGAACAAATGTAATTGCTTGCGTCTCATAGGCAGTGAATACGATTGCACGATCGGCCTTAACTTGGGAGTTGAAGTCTTGATTGTGGTTTGGCTGTCACGCATATAAATATGTACATGAAGAAAGAATACCCACGCAAGCAGCGCACCGCCTTGTACATACATATGTTGATCTCATTTATTTACTTGGTTTTATTGATTTATTTCATTTTGTTCATTGTATTTTAATTTTTTTTTTTTATTTATTTTTTTTTATTTTTTTCAAGACCAAAAAATTTCGCTTTCATTTGCTTGAAAGTGAGAATATCAAATATTGGGCAATAAATTCACTTTAAAGCTTTTATAATAAGTGTGTGATTTTTAGCAATAATACAGCAAATAAAAATACAACAAAAAAAATAAAAGAAAGGAATACGCCAAAGCCTTTCTTCGCTGCACTCTACACTGAGGTTGGTGATAAATGTATGCCGGGAAACATTAATCAGTGCTCTCGAATGCCATTTCTAATGCATAATCTTGCATTACAATGCCGTTATTTTCTCAGAAATAAAATTAAATACATATACATATGTATATAAATGCAAGAAATCAAGTACAATTGTAACATATGTATTTGCCCTGCATTCCGATAAAGCAACAAATCCCAATTGGAAAAAAACAAACGTCTGGTACACTCATGGTAGCACAAATTGAACTTCATTTCGTATCATGCTTGAAATAAATTAAACAATTTATTCAAAAAGTCAGCTACCGCACACAAGTATACTCATAAATATTTATCTACAAACCCACAACACTCTAGTGCACCATCGTGGAGATACATATATGCAAATTAATCTATGTACATACATACAAATTAATATTTATGTATATACTCCTTTTATGAGCATATCTAAGCTCTGCCACAACAACAGCAATGATAATAAAAATCTTTATTGGTATAAATAGTGATTCACAAATCAACAACGAAACTCATTCATACAAATTAATTTGTCTCAAACCACTTCAAAAAATATATATATATGTATTTCATTCATACCATAAGCTTTCTATTATACCGTTATTTATGTATTTATGTATATTCATTTACATATATCGTGCGTTTGTTGTCAATTAATTAATTACTCAAACGATTTAACTGCTGTTGCTGATGATGATCTATGCGTTCTCCTAAGCAATTTGTTCAAGAATAGTGTTTTGTGAAATTGAGCTCAAGGGGAAAAACTTACACAAAGGATTTGTTGTTGTATGCATTTTTGTTTGAAAATACTAATCAATATATCGTTGTTAACGTAAAAGTCATCAATCTTGAATAAAATATTTCAGTGTTTCTTCGATTTTCGAAAAATTATTTAAACTTAGAGTATTTAAACATCAAGACCTAAGTTCTCCAATGTTTTATTCTTAGATTTCTTCTACTGTTTTGTACATAATTGAAAAGTCACCTTTGGTTCTTTTATTTTTAAATTTTTATACTCTCGCAACTAAAGTTACTAAGAGAGTATTATAGTTTTGTTCACATTACGGCTGTTTAAAAGTAAAATTTGGTACAAAGGAATGTCCTAGTAAGGGTCATATTTGGATGTACAGTGGAACTTCCATAACTCGAACTTCAATAAGTCGAAGATCGCCATAACTCGAACTCTTAAATTGGCAATTGGAATAAAATTTCATACAAATTTCCTTCCATAAGTCGAACTTTTCGACCAGGGCATAATAGAAAATTTAAAATTCTACTATCAAGGAACAATTCTAAAGGAGTCCCTATATTCGTATGGAGGCGAACAAAAAATATGATATTACACTTAAAGATTTCATAAATCGTGTAACAAAGCCATGAGATGCAGACGTCAAGAGCCATACAATGGCAAAGTGCAACAAACAAAATTACAGAATACATGTTTTAATGCATTTAAATAAAACTTTTTGCGAAGTAAATAACTAAAACTGAGGGCAAATCTATATTTTACATTATTTTGAAAAATGTATGTTTTAATGGAAATTTCTATCACTCGAAGTCTCTCTAACTCGAAGTTTTTTTGTGGATTATGGTGATTCGATTTAGAGAAGTTCCACTGTAATTTTTTTGGGGAAGTGGGGGTGGCCCCGCCCCTAAATAGTTTTTTTTTGTATATATCTCGCAAACCAATAAAGCTATATAAACCAAACATTCTGCAGTCGGCTCTTACGTACTTCACCACGCCCACCTCCCATACAAAGGTTAGATTGAAAATTACTAAAAGTGGGTTAACTCACTAACAAAAAACGCCAGAAGCACTAAATTTTTCAGAAGAAATAGCAGAAGAAAGCTGCACTCAGATTTTTTTATAAAATGGAAAATGAGCGTGGTTTCGCCCACTTATGGGTCAAAAACCATATTTCAGGAACTACTCGACAGATTTCAATGAAATTCGGTATATAATATTTTCTTGACACCCTGATAACACGGATAAAAAATGGGTGAAATCCAATTAAGATAGCGGAATAAAACTTTACACAAATAGTGCATATCATCTCTGGATTCACTTGTGAAAAATTTGTCGAAAACGGACTATAACTTTTCAAAGGCCCCGGATATGGAACATGTTGAACTCAGCGCTCAAGGGTAAATTTTAATGTAATTCAGAGGAAATTGTTTTCTTCTAATAATGTGTTCCAAAAATTATTAAAATCGGGTCACAACATCTCCTAGCACCCATATATGTACCTAATGGCAGGTTTTTTTTTAAATACGGTGGACTTTATTCCACATATAGTGGTTAATATGTGAGATATCTTAGCAAAATTAAACGTATAGTCTTGGCTATAATAGAGCTAGGTGGTGAATGAAATTTATCTAGGAATTACTCTATTATATTATTATATTAATCGATTTTCGTTATTCTAGTGGAGTATATGTAGGCCGAATTGTGCATTATCTTAATACAATTAAATAAATAAATTGCGAGAGTATAATGTATTCGGTTACATCCGAACTTAGCCCTTCCTTTTTTATAAAAATTTACACACGAAAGTTTGTAGTACTCAGAAGAACCCGCTTCACATTTCCTTTCTTGCCTTTCTTAAATATTTTTATATTATTAAGCATTGTAATTATAAATATTTATTCAGCTGTTATGCATTTAAGAACTGTTTTCAGTTTTTTTCGGAGAAGATTGCGTTTACTGAATACTGAACGTTGAAACAATGAAATTTTCGACTTCGGTGTAGAATTCCAAGTTTTAAGATTCAAAGTTCACTCACCACATACTTCAAAAAATAATGAAAATTGGGAGCCTGGCTTCTTCGGAACAAGAAATATAAGAATTTGAAAGCTATGCAAGGAGACTTAATTAAAATGAATGTCAGCTGTCTTTAAATGTCGTATAAAAAGATACATATCTTTAAAGCTAATCTAGAGTCTTAATTAAGTTCTATTTGGTTTTAAATCTCTATGAAATCTGTGGCTTTGAATAGGTCTTGGAAAATTGTGAGTTTCAAGTCTTTAAGCCTTTGGAAAACAGGTTTCAAGTTCAGATCGATTAGTCCATATCGTACATTAAGTGATTTTGACATCTGTAGAGGCATGAACGATGAGTTTGGGATGTAGTTACTGGAAACCATTGATACACATTTTTTTAATAAAAATTTCAGAAAAATAGCTTTCTTGGGTCTCTGAAAGACAAGGATGTAAAAGCTAGTCTGGATTTCACTGTTACCTTGAAAGTTTTTAAATACTCTTCGTTTCACTGTGCTCCCAGCTTTAATCTCGAGAAAGTTGTTCTAAAGTATCACGAATATTTGGTCATGGAAAGTGAACTATCAATTCCAATAACTGTAATAAATAGTATAAAGTAGGAGGTGTAGGTGCGTGCTGCTTGAATAGACGTCCTTACAGGCTTAACAAATATGTACGCTTCCGCTCTATAAACGCGATAATCACGTAGGTGCTTGGCTACAATTATTTCCATAAAATGCTATTCGCAGAGTTTGAATGAATTTCGGCGTTTTACGGCTTAACTAGCACGAAACGGAGTTATAAATAAATACATTGTGATTATTTATGAAGTCATTTCCACTTGCAACAGTCGGCGCTTGAGCAATTGGCAGCTTTCATAATAAATATAAATTGTCTTATACTTGTATATGTATGTATTAAATTATTTGTTAGATATGCTTAATACAGTAATATATACATGAACACACATCCACCAACTCCAAACCCGCCTCAATTATTAGCATGCGATGACCTAACAACCTCAATTTACGTTTCTTTCTTGCAAATTTCAGATGAATTACTGGACATTAGCAAAGCATTGGATGGCGTGGAGAGCAGTTTTGTGCGCTCATTTGACAGTGGCATTGAAATTGACGAAGACTTGTGCTCCGTCAAGTCGAGCGATTGCAGCGCCAATGAGTATCCGCTACGCTGCCATCTGGCGAAATATGAAGGCTACACATATGTGGTCGCCGAAACGCTTTCACATGATCTCGAACGTTTTCACAGAGGCGGACACAGGTCGCAGGCGTCTGCCGGAGGCGGTGGTGCCACCGCGCTAGCGACGACTTACAAATGCGGTTTCTGCATATTCGAGTGCAGCGTGCGACAGGAGTTGAACAAACACTTGCAAATACATTTGGGTGAGTGGCTGGTGCATTATTTTGTGCTTTCAATCTACGCAAGTTTCACGCCAATAATACATTTTTGTTTTTGTTTTATATACTACGTTATAGGCCCGCCACAGCACAGCTGTCGCAAGTGCAATTTCGTTGGACACTTCAAGTTTCTGCTGGCGCAACATATGCGTAATGTACACCACTGCCCATTGGAGGGTCAAGAAGGTATGTAGTACTTTCTAGTCGCAGTACTCTTGAACGTAATCGCTATAAATAAGTTATATTGCATAAATGCCTACGCTTAGTGAGCAATATTTCTTTTATGCCATAGCAACATGTTGTGAAGGGTATATTAGTTTTATGTTAATAACAGTTTATTTTTAAATATATTAGTAATATATATATATATATCAAAATAACCACTGCCACGCTCCATTTTCCGTTAATTCAGTCCAAAATTAAGGACGGATATGTTTAACGTAGATCTCTGTCAAAACAATAAAGCTATATCAAATAGACTTAGATACGCCTTTCTGGTGTCTCATGTTAAGGCGTATAGTTGCTAAAGGTGCGGCAACTCTCTAAGCAAAAACCTAAGAGGCATTATAAAGAGTATTACCTACAAATCGGTGCAAAATATTTACTATTGATGTGGCACCGCTCATTTTTAGGTGAAATCTGATGGCTCCGTGACCAATCAACTAATTTCAATCAAAATATGTCCCTTATAAAGATTATAGATTGGTCTGGGTTCCTGGCCACAGCGGAATCGCGGGTAAGGTCAGGAACGTCAGTCTCACTATTAGTAGCATAGAGATGTGTAGGAGTTGATCGTTGTCCTATTGCGGCTTACTACTAGACAGATGGGTCTCGGCTGAGCTGGGCAAGCGCTGGTCAGTTTCTAGCACTTGCGAAGTCGGTAGATCCTTCTGGCCTAAGGTAAACTGCAGGAGGTCTACCGAGCAATTCTCTCCCAGTAAAGCTAACCACTCTTTAGTCGTGGGGGTGCTTACTGTCCGTTGTCCCATCGGGACAATGCTAGCTATAGAAGCTGCATGGAGGAGGACGGGGTGGAATCGTCCCATCACTTTCTTCTGGAATGTCCCGCTTTGGCGAGATCAAGAAAAAGATTTTTTTGGTCTCACTTTTTCGAATAAGATTGCAAAATAGTGAATATAGAATTCAAAAAGCTCTGCAGATTTATAGTAGGTTCAGGGCGCTTTGCCGATTCCCAATTGCTAATCTAGGGGGGGGATTCAGGCTTCACAAAGGACTGTCTTGTATAGTATACGTGTGTTTTCTTTTGTGAAACAGCCTTACAACCTAACCTAACGTAACCTACCAATATAAGGATTAAATCGGAATATAACCACGCATCTCCTGTCATCAAGCAAACAGTCGGCGCATTCGCGTCTTGGCTCCCACGTCACTGTTGACAGTCATAACTTCGAGGTCGTGGATAATTTCGTATACCTGGGAACCAGCATCAACAACACGAACAATGTCAGCCTCGAAATCCAGTGCAGAATAACTCTTGCCAACAGGTGCTACTTTGGGCTGAGTAGGCAATTGAACAGTAAAGTCCTCTCTCGACGAACCAAAATCAAACTCTACAAGTCGCTTATCATTCCCGTCCTGCTTTACGGTGCAGAAGCTTGGACGATGTCAACATCAGATGAGACGACACTAGGAGTTTTCGAGAGGAAAATTTTGCGCAAGATTTACGGTCCTAAGAACATTGGCAACGGCGAATACCGCAGACGATGGAACGATGAGCTGTACGAGTTATACGACGACATTGAAATAGTTCAGCGAATAAAAAGACAGCGGCTACGCTGGCTAGGTCATGTTGTCCGAGTGGACGAAAACACTCCAGCCCTGAAAGTGTTCCATGCAGTACCCGCCGGAGGAAGCCAAGGGGAAGGCCTCCACTCCGTTGGAGGGACCAGGTGGAGAGCGAACTGGTTACACTTGGGATCTCCAACTGGCGCCGAACTGCGAAGGAGAGAGAGAGGTAGCGCACTATCGTCGATTCGGCTATAACCGGCTAAACGGTTGCAACGCCAATCACATACATACATAACCACGCCTACTTCCTTATTTTCCGACTTCAACTTTAAATTCCATATGTTCTTTTTTAAGCTTTTCAGGTGTGCCAAATCCCATCTAAAAGCAGTTGTAGGTAAATTATGCTTTTTTGAGCCCCCAGATAAGAAATATAAGGATATTCACCCTATTCATGAGTCGCATGGAATTAAAAAATGGTTTAGTACTTCCTCTAGGTGCCATAGACCCAATATAATGATTCGTCGGATGACTTTATAGCGTATATATCGGTTAACAATAAAGTTACTAAAATTATTAAATTCGATCCATGCATTTAAACGCCCAACTACCTTTCAAGTTAAGAAAATGCTTCCCACGGTGTACTTTAATAATTTTCTTAAAACAAAAATAATCGGTTTTGGTCGCACCCAGCCCTCCCTTACTTATTTTTTATACAGAACGTTGAGGGTGTCTTATCAGCTGGTGGGGTTTCTTGAACTGTGTCACCCCAATGAAAATATTTGTGAATAATTTTTTGTACCAACAATGCATTACTGTATATCTACATATTTACATACATATACATATGTATATGTAAGTATGTATTCATTTTCTTATCATAATTCATTTATTTGTTTACTACACGAGTAGCGAATATATATGTATCTATAAATGCGTAACGTACTGTATATACATATATCTCCGCGTCATTTGTTTATTTGATGAATGTTTTTGTTATTGCAGTTCACCAAAAACACGCTGAACGTGGTGGCGGCAGCGATATCGCGGCACGCAGTTACCAAGCAGTCAGCGCGGCGGCGGAGAGCCCCAAATATCATTGCCATTTATGTGCAGAATGTTTTGTCAATTATGACGGCTTGCAACAGCACCGAAAATCGCACAAAGGTGTGTCATTGTCGCAAAATACACGATTTAATAAATAATTCTATATTGATTGTTATTTACTATTTAATATTTTTTTTTGTTGTAATTTTGTAGTTTTCTGCAAATGCACCATGTGTACGTTCAAGAGTTCGACGCGTGAAAATGTTTTGGAGCATATGGCCAAAGAGCACAAGGTACTGGTGGAGCGACGCCTGATTGGTGAGTGAGGTGGGGTGGAAATGGAAAGAAATGAAAGAATATTATTTATAGGTATTTATTTATGAGTTGAAGCATAGCTGTGTTGGGGTATTCGATGTGGAATTTGATTAGTTGTGGTATTCTATCCGTACATTCTATTCTGAAGCTTGGATCTTTTACGTAACGTTGTTATTAAAAAATCTATAGAATCTAATCAGTCGCATATTTTTACTAGAAATTGGTTAAAACCCATTCTCAAAAATGTCATAAGTAGAACAACAAAAAGAAAACCCTATCTTTGAATTGACTCATTGCGTTTGGTGTAACCCTAATTGGTACCATACGATGATCTTGGCATTGCCAAGGAATGGCTCTATTATTAGCTAGTGCCCATATGAATCTATAGCTGAGGTAATAATATAAACCGCATAAACTGTAAATCTTATCGGAAGAGAGTTAGAAACGTGTTCCCAGAACCGATTTACCATTTAATAAGTTATTGAATATTCAGCCGATGAGGTTTTGAAAGCTTAACTGTCCAACCAACCATTCAGTGAATTCAGTGATGCGCTATAATTGAATTTGAAGGACCAATGTTATCTTCTTTTCCTGTTAAGATCTCTTCATACAGATTTTGATTTCCTTATTCTCTTCATTCTTTCAATTTCATTCGTATCTACAATTTCATTCGTATCTGTGATCTTACTAAGTTTCCTAATACTAGAACTAGTTGGGATCAGTCTTATGGGATCTTAGTAAGATTTTCAAAGCTGGCACGAATTGATATAACTGTATCTTCGTTGACCGTTAAGATCTCTTCGTACAGATTTTGTTATCGTTTTACCCTACATGGACTTACCTAAAAACTGTGGTCGATCCTTTCAATTTCATTGGTATCTACAAGGTTTTCTGGGATCTTACTAAGTTTCCTAATGCTAGCACCAGTTGGGGTTAGTCTTCTGTAATCTTACTAAGTTTTCTAAAAATTTGATCATTCTTCTGGGATCTTATTAAGTTTCTTAAAGCTTGCACTAGTTGGGATCAGTATTCTGAGATCTTACTACGATTTCTAAAGCTGGGATCGATCTTCTGGGATCCTTCTAAGTTTCCTAAAGCTGGAATCTGTTGGGATCAGTATTCTGGGATCATACTAAAATTCCTAAACCAGTTGGTTCAGGGTTATTTTTATCATTGAATGAAACCTGTTGAAATGAGACTACTAGAGATGATCCCAATTCTCTCGTGATGCATCCTTTCGTCTGGTTTGAGCTCAGATCACCATATATTCTATTTTCGATCTGTAATACCGTACACCAAATTATAAAATAAATTAAATTACCTATTAAAATCGTTAAATTTAATATTTATATAATATAATAATAATATATATATTTAGTTTTAAATCAAATTATGTTTTACTTTTTTCAGTAAAATATATACCGTTACAACGAATTAACGCTCAACAAATGCAAGAGCTTACGCCCACAAAAAGTGTAAGCGCTACAACAGAAACGAAATTTATACCAAAGGATAATAAATATCGCAAACATTTGTGCCAATTTTGTGGTGAGTACTTTAGCCCACCAATTATTCACCTTTCAAAAACAACAAATTTACAAAACCTCAATATTTACTTATAGGCAAATGCTTCGATCGCCGCTTTCATTTGCTCAAGCACGAGTATGGCGTGCATCGCATCGAAATCGAACAGACGCAGAGTGATGTCGACGTCGTGATCCGCACCAAATTACCCAGCTATGGCGCAGGTGGCAACTCCACCAAGCACACGAAACTCAAATATTTGCGACAACGTAACGCCGTGCAGGCGGCGCGGCAACAACGTTACATCGAAGATCTCGCGCTGCTGGACGATCAGCAGCCAGGACAGGATATAAGCAATAAATTTCAATGCGAAATCTGTATGGCAGTATTCATGTTCAATTTCGAATTGAAATATCACATGCGCACACATAAGACCAGCACACACACACAAACCACGGTGGGTAAGGAGTCGGCTGATAAGCGCATTGCAACGCCCACACCAACCTTATCAACTGCTGCTGCAGCGGCCGCTGTTATCGTACAACCCGAGGCGAAGCTATCACATGTAAATGCCAATGGAGGCCCGCAGATAACGGTGGAAACACAGGAGTCGACTGGTGGTGTATGTGGTGAGGAAAGTGATGACGATGCCGATGCTGATGGTGAAGGTGAAGGCGATGGCGACGCTGATGATGTTAATTTAAAATTTACGCCTGACATCTCACATCATATGGACGCCGCGCTGACCGGCTTGTCCGATGGCGTCGATCTGGATTTAATGGCTTTGGTGGCGCCGCAAACGTCACCGCTGGATTCGTTGGATGCTAGTCCGGCCAGCAGCAATAATAGTTTCGATATCAACTATGATGATCAATTATATTTGAATGATTTCGATTTGGGTCTGTTGGATTGCAGTGGCGTCTTTGCTGGATTTTAAATTGTCGAAAATTAGTTTTTTTTCATACTAGTGCATTTGTTTTTGTTTAAAATTATTATTTCGCTTGTTTTGTACGAGTTGGAACAACAAGCCAGGAAGATTTTTAACCAAATAAACATAACTATACACACACACATACTTACATAAATTCGAGGAGAACAAAAGTCAGAGACTGAGTAAAGTGAAAAGCAATACAAAGACAATTTTTGCAATATTTTTTCAGTAAATTTTATGCGCATAAAGTAAATTAATACAGTGACATCGACGCATATACGTTTCGTAGTAACAGTAGTAATAATATAATATTTAAAAAAAAAATATTGGAAAATGAATTGTAGCAAGTTTCAAGCACAAATCTCAAAAATTAGCAAGAATTCTTATTTCAAACTCTGCGCAAACTAACTCAAGCAAAATTTTCATTAATTTTACACACAAATTTGCAAATCTCATTTGCATTTTTATATTTAGTGCTCCTAACATTTACTAATCTATGCAAATTAATTGTTATTAATACTTTTGTCTGCCACTGTATACTTGCTAATTAACTTTTTTAATTGCTTAATTATTTATTTATAATTTATATAATTTTTTAAGCAAATTGTCCTATGTTTTAAGTATTATTTTTGTTTACATTCATTTAAATTATATTTAAAAGCGAAAACAAATTATTTTAAGTACTACTAAAAATGTTTACGTTCTACAAACGTACCTTTCACGATTGCATTTCACATATTTATTTATGTACATGTGTATTACTTTCCATTTTTTTATTTTTATTTTTTTTTGTAAGTACTTAACCTGCAAATTAATCAAAGAACTAATGATGAAATCATTTCAAAAATATAAAATTAATAAGCATTCACAACCAAAGGAAAATGTGTTTTATTTTTAAGGAAAAACGTTTAATTGTGTTGGGAAACATTTTTCGCGACAGAAATTTGGAGGTTTGTAATTTATTAGTTCCCTAGAACCTCTAGTTAATAAAAAATGGACTAAAAGTTTCGTTCGGCACAGAAATAATAGTCCATCGACTCGATTAATTAATTAAATATTACAAAATGGCTTTGAAAATTAGAAAAAATAGCTTTCAGCCAGCATAGAAGTTCAAGATATCTCAAAAGTTTTGATATATTAAGAGTTTAATAACGGTCTAATGTCTTAGAAGCGCCTTTTTAACTTTTTCCAAGAGTATAAAACTCAATTGGTACATGGAACAAGTTTTCAGATCTCTAAACTTAGCTTAGACAACAAAGTGCTTTTATACAATGCGGTCATAAAGCCGATTTGGATGTATGGCATTCAACTGTGGGGTACGACCTGTGCAACTAATATTGATATAATACAAAGGTTCCAATCGAAAATGTTTAGATCAATCACGTGCTCACCATGGTACATGCGCAATGAAAATATCCATAAAGATCTTGGTATCGCTATGGTAAAGAAAGAAGTAGAGGACAGCAGATTGAAGTATTTATCTAAACTCTGTGATCACCCAAACCCATTGGCTAATGCTTTAGTACATTCCTGCGATCAAACACGCCTAAAAAGAAGGGATATGCCTGCGTACTAAAGAGCAACGCTTCACCAATACAGCTCAATCACTTGGTTGAGCTTGTCTAGTTTTTAAATAGATTTAAGATTTTATAACTTGTTGTTAGGCTTAAAATTAAGCAGATTCAATAAATAAGGAAATATTGAAAAAAAAAGATCTTAATAGATAGCTTTGGAGACCTTCAGCGACTTCCTCAACATATTTTATCAAGCGAGACAATGTTCTCCATATTGAACCTTACTTAAACGCCAGACTACAAATAATTTTTGCTACAACACTTCAAAACTCGATCTTTTTAATTTATCCCGACATTTCGCCCACATATTTAAACTAACGGACTTTTTGCGCACCTTTTGAATTTAAAAACCCTTAGCAAAGACACAAACCGCAAGAAATCACTCAATTCTCACTTAAAAATAGTTTTGCTTTCCTTTTCACACACATTTATAATATGCGGATGTGCAACAAGTGGCAAGTAACAACAAGATTTGCCATATTTTTTTAAATTTGAACTCAAAACAAATTATATAAATTTTTAAATTAAACACAAGTGGCAACATCAAGCATTTCATACGGCAAAGTATACCATTTAATGTTAAAAATAAACGATTTGCTACAAAATCACTTTTAATTACATTAATAAACGCTTAAATAATAACAACAAACCATCTGGCAGCTACTTCACACACTTTTCACTCAATCGGCGCGAAAGAGACAACACTAGTGCACCGCCCATTAGCTAATTGCACAGCGCTAGTGGCGGTGACTATAGCAAAGATGCCGTCGTCAAACTAGTTTCAGTTTAGTTTTCTCCGTTGAACGAGCAAGTGTGTAGTGAAAAGTTAAATTCGTGCATGATTCCGAACGGTGCGCTAGTGTGTCGTCGTCGCCAATCAGTGTCGCGGTCAGTGTGTTAGTAAAAAACGAATTTGTCGCAAAAACAATTGGTTAAATGTGCAATGTATGGGCAATTAGAATTAAGTAATTTCATAAGAAAATAAATGAAATAATTTCATATTTAACGAGAAAAATAACAGTACTTTTAAAAGCGAGTACGCTGCTTTTTGCACGCTAGTGAATGCAACGAAAGTGCATAGGCATTGTAGTAATACAAGTAGAAAGAAAATAACAAACGAATGAAATTTTTTTCATAGTGTTTACTTTGTTGTTGTTTTTATTATGTGAATGCGTTGCGGTTTGAAGGTGTTTGCGTGCGTTAAATGCGGGTCGCGCTCACCATTGTGTGTGTGTGTCTTTGTGTTGAATTCGTTGTTATATTTCTAGTTTGAGTCATACCTGCGGAAAAAGAAACAAATTCCAACGCAGCGCACAGCAAACGTAAGCAAAGCAGTGAATAAATGTGTGTAGCGTCAAAATATAAATAAATCATTAAACAAATAGCAATTGAAAAATAGAATAATAAAGTTGATAAATTAGCAAACACCGGAAGTGTTGAAACTGTTGAATAAAAAAGTTAACAATTTGATCTCCGCATGTATGCGCAAATGCATTCAAGTTTATACAAGCAACGACATGTAGCGACCTGCAACGGTGTGTGCTATTGGCATTTATTTACCTTTGTTGACATAGGTCAATAACTTATTGCGTTGAGTAGCTATTGAAAAGCGTAAAAGAAAATTAAGTGCATACGAAAAATACGAAGAAAAATAAGAAATTAATTATTTGTGCTATTGAAACGAACAACAAAACTATCAATACAATCAACAATAGAAAAGGCACATCAGAACAAGCAAGATAAGCATAACAGTGCAGTGCAACAACAACAACAACAAATTGTTACCGGGCATTTCTAACTAGTATCTAGTAGTAGTATGCAGAGGAGGTGAAAAGTGAAGTCAGCGCATACGAAAAGTGGCATCAACAGCGAACACAACGAGTTGTTTACACGCACACCTTTGCACATATTCTTCTACTTCCACTTTGTTCGCATTCTTGAATTCAGTTGTTGGCAGTTGCTACCAAGTCGTATGTGCGGACTTGGTGTGACTGTGTGCCGGCAGAAAGCAGGTTTTCGTGTATAGTGGAGGGCAAGAAAATATGTAAAAAGTAATTACAAGCAACATACTTACATATGTATTTATATGTATTTGGGCATATGTGTACATGAATAAATATAGTGAGATCAAGCTGTAGATCAAAAAGGGTAACGAGTAGCGTTGTGACAGTTGTAAGAGAAAACGAATTGTGCAGACGAATTTCAACGCACTTTATAGCAAATTGTGAAGAAATATAAATTTAATGTATATTTTTCTGTAATTGCAGTGTGTTTTTGTTAGTGTAAAAACTGCAACATAATAATTAACCGGTAGTGTTTTACCGCAATACTGTGCTTGCAAAGTTGTTCAACGACTTTGCTGAAGTTCTCAAGTATTTTTTTGTGAAATCGTGCCACCGCAACAACAAAACGAGCACGATTCTCCAACAAATTCAACAAAAAGAAACCACTACAAACCACATTGCAACACTTTGTGCAACAGAAACATTAAATATCAGCCAGAAAATAAATATATAAAAAGCATTTGCCAAAAGTTCTGACTCCGACTGGGGAGCACCTACTTTTGGACACTTCAATACGAGTGCATAACCAGCTGCAGCCGGAAATGCCAGCGTGCTAAGTAACTTGTGTGCAAGTCGCCAACTCTTTTGTGCTTTCTGCGTTTTGGGTGCTTTTGAGTGCACATACTTAATCCTTTCACATTGTGCCGACTTTCTGTTTTCTTGGAATTTTGAGTCATACACCTACAAACGTCCCTAGCGTCGATTCATCTTAACTCGGTAATAAATAAACGACATCTACGAAACGGAAGCTGCCGCATTTGCAATTGTATATTGTATATTCTTTTTTGCTGTTGACTTCTGCCGCCTGTGTGGAGCAGTGGATAGCTTTTTCAGGCAGTATATCCACATAGTATTTTTCGTCCCCAACTTTTGCATGGAATAATTATGTCATGGGATCGTGTACGCGACGACACTTTATGCTGTCAACATGCTTGCTGCAAATGGTGAGTTTTCAGAATTTGTTTTTGTAGGTCATTTATAAATGAATGTATTTTTTGCCCGTAAGTAGCTATGAAATGCCGTTTTAAGTGTTTTCAATGAATTTTTTGCAATAAGCAATGTCAATGAAATTTTAAGTGAGTGCGAAGTTAATACATAAAGTGCAAGGTATCAAAATAAGAAAAATATAAGATGTGTTTTCTGATCGGTGATGTTCTGACTAAATATGAAAAACGGTTATTTGAACTGTCGAAAATTTGAATAAAATTTGATTATAATATTTTGTATAAAATATTTTCTTTGGGAAAAATAAAAAAAAAAATAGTTTTAAAATAATTGTTATATTCGTGAGTGAGTGTTTTCCAGTTCAAAAAAAAATTGTTAAAACAGTTTTGTATAAAATATTTTTTCTTTTGGAAAGATAGAATTTCAGTTTGAACTCGGTACTAAAAATTTTGTCTTGCTATGATTATAATTTTATATAGCTTACAATATCGGGATCCCCGAAAAGTCCTCTTCTTAGACTATTTGACTTGTCGACTTCTAAATGTGAGTGAGTCAATTTTATATTACTCATAAAACTGATTTAATAAAAATTGAAAATAATGCCACTTGCTTGCTATCAATATATTTGTATACTTCTATACATATGTTCGCGGTTCCAGCGCGATTTCCTGTCTAAATTCGTTATCAGCTTATCGAACATAAGTGATTATTTCGATTTTGTTTGGTTGCCATGTTTCTGCTAAATTTGTGCTTGTTTTTGTAAATGTGAACAATAAAAAAGTATAAAGAATAAGGAAACTGAAAGCATTAACAACTTTAATTTAATTAGTGCAAATGAAAGTGGTACAAAATAGGTCGCTAAATGGACGTGTAAACATAAAAATGGTATGTGAGCCTATAGAATTTGTTGTAATAGTGGTAAAATAAGTGGATTTGAGTTTATTTGTTCAATTAAACTTTTCTGGCGTAATTTCGATATACATTTAGGGCCGAGTTTAAATAGTAGATATTTAACGGTATTTTGCTATTTCTATTGTACTCAAATTGTTGGCTTAGGGTTTAACTTTAAAAATATATATATGTCACTGAGCTTTGAGTGTAGATTTGTAATCACCAAGCGGTAAAAGCTGTCTAAACTGGAATAAAATGTTCGTGTCTTAAATTCTTCTTCTTCCACACTCTTTAACAAGATTTTCTGCAGCGTACTGAATTTCAGCAGTAGTGAAGTAGTTGCATATCCCTTTTAGATCAAACAAAAAAAAAAATTCCTTACGTTGAAGTGCTGAAATGTTGAATTGCATAATCACTTTAAGATCAGCAGCAATACAACTTGCGGCATTGGCGCACGCTTTTCGTTGCAAAATTGCTGCCGTCAGATGAAAATGCTGAAAACCGAGATAAAACCAAAGTGGGGGAACGCCACACACACACACACACACACACACATACATATGTCCGTACATGCCATATGCTCCACTAAAGGCTGCGTTGTAGCCGCGCAATAACTTCCATATAGAAAGTGCAACCAGTAATGTTGCTTGCCAACAACCGCAGCAACCCATAAGAAGACATGATTTTGCAGTTAAATATACATACATGTGATAACTTTTGCATAAATATGTAACACTGTCTTTATGTATATCGCATTTTGATTGCAAACGTGTGTGTGTCCGTTCTGCCGTATGCACAGTTGGCAAACTGCTGCAGCGCCATAAAGACAAGAAGCCAAGCTACATACAACTGAGACGAAGAACTAGCGAAAATCCCAAGGAGATTTTCCAACAATCTTACATATGTTCGGGTGTGTGTGTGTAACATGGTTTTTGCTGTTGTTGTTGTTGTGCCATATGGCGTGCTGCAGCGGCTCCTACTTCAGTTGCGCCGGTTGCAATAGCTAAGCTGGCAATGGTATGGCTGGCGAAAAATAAATCGGGTATAAATTTTCCATAAGTAAGCTTTAAGGAGCGTTGTGTAGTTGCATGTGGTGAAATGCATTCGTTGTGTGTACTGTAGAGATTTGTAGGATGTTTCCAAATTGGTTTGAAGACTCGGCAATTTGTAATAATTAAATAAGGTGAAGATAAATTGTAGATGAAATATTAGCTTGAGTAGATCCTTGAAGAAAAGTGGTTCGCTCTCTACAATAGTTGGGTATCCTGTGGTTTTCTGAGGATGATTCAAGGTTCTTTGGGATCAATGAAGCCATTTCGATGTTCTCTAACATGTACGGATTAATTTTGGTGAAAAGAGTGTCCTTAGATACATAACTTCTCGCTGAATGAGGTCTTCGGAAAGCGTGTTAATTCATTCCTATTTGATTAAAGATCCATTTATATGCGTATTTTCGTTTGAAATAGTTGAAGGTCTTTCAATTGACCTTATTCGGAGAACCTAATACATATGGTTTTAATAAGAATTGCTCAAATGTGGTCTTAAGTCTTTATGTTATCTTATCTATCTCACTGGTGTAACGAAAAAAATTTCCTTTTTTTAGTGGAAATCGGGAGTTTTGGTGGAAATAAGCTCGAATAAGATGTTGACTTACAAATGTATACATAAAAAAATCATCCAAGTTCATTTCTAAAAGAAATTTCGTTTTTAATTAGTACTTCTCTGGGTATGACATAGTATTTTATTCCGAACCACTTTCTAACCTATGATTTTGGAGGTTTGGATTCATGAATAGATACAGCTATCTCAAGAATAATATATAGAAGTGTAATATTCTACAAAAACGTCACTTCCCAACTGTTTCTTTTGATTTGCATTATACTAGAACGTAATTCTATTTCTTCTTTGAGATATTTTCTGTGGAGGAAGAATGATTTTATATATATATTTGGCTTCTTGCATATTTCTTTTGAGTAAGGGATTAACAAGAGATAAAAGGGGTCGATCTTGCTAGTTTCTCTTTTCTGGAAACAAAGAGTTTGTTTGATATAAAAAGTCCTTATGACCCGATCGCTATCAGTTAGTAAAACCTAAAAATGTCGGCACATTTAGTTCCATATCCAAACTAACTGTAAATAATATTGAACATAGGAACATGACATCAAAGTCAGCTGACATCAAAGTCAGCTGAGATAACCTCAAACCGATAAAATCACAGATTCTTACGACAATTTCTACTGCGGATCGTTTCTTTAATGATCAGTAAATGGTTAATTTACGTTGAAATTGCTGGTTTCCACTCAAATTGAACTGAACTAATTTGAAAAAAAAAATTAATTTTCCTTTTAAATTTGACCTTATTAAGATCAATCCATGATCCATCAATATATTTCTTATTTCATTTCTTTTCTGTGGCTTTCACATTACATTCTCCAAACTATAGAAAGTGTTGGCAAGAGATAGCTTTTCTTAAGACTGCTGTTGAAAATTTACTCGTGAGTCGTTTGCATGATAGAAACAGAATGCATACTAGTATTGTTATTCAAGTCGACTGAACCGCGCCAGTTTAGAACCAGTGCATCTCTCTACAGGGTGTATACGTGTGTGTTGTATAGCCGTTATGAAATGGAACTCACATCTGTAGATATTGAATTTCTTGAACGACCTTCGGGGAGGCGCAAAGCTGCAATTTATTGCATTTATGAAACCAGTGAAAAAAAATTAAAATGTGCTTTAATGCATTTGTTGTTGCTTAATGCGAGCCGAATTATGTATGTATGTAGCTATGCAAATTTGTAAGTGAGTGCTTGCAAAAAATTAACGAAAGTGAGTGTAGAAATTACTTGTGAGCCAACACTACAGATAATTGCGAATCTGCAAATCTGCCAAATTAAGACAAAATTTGCGAAACTCGTAACACCCAACCAACTGTTATTATTAACAGTGAAATTTTCGCATAAATAAAATTACCGATTTGCATGCGAAATTTATGTTTCACTTTCTACGGAGCACAACACGCAGCGGCAAAGATTCGCATTTCTCTTGCTTACATAGTATTCTTCTTCTGCTATTGCTGCGCTTTGTGTGTCTATTTCCCATTACAATAACAACAACAATAAAACGGCTTACAATAGTGAAAGCTGCACATAATCGTTCGATCGACAGCAAATTGCAAACCGGCCAAGCAAAACGAGGCAAAGTGAAATAAAATCGTTGAAGAGTGGTTGTAAAAGCAAACGAGTTAATAAATAATAAATATAAAAAATAAATAATAAATAAGTGCAATAAAAAATGCAGCAAAATTATATTTGATGAATTTGTTGTTGTTGTTGTTGTTTTGCATAAAAACATCAGCAAAGCGACAATGCAACAACACACGGCACACTAATTAAATAAAATTCAGTTGCACCAGCAGCACCATCAGCAACAACAACAACAGCATCCGCAGTAGCAAATGTGGCAGCAACAAACCGGAGTGTCTGCTGCATGTGGCAACACATGTCTCGCACTCGTTTGGTGCTGCTTGACAGTATTTTCGCGATTTTTTTATTGTTTTTGTTGTTGTAGATTTTTAACGTATTTTGGTGTCGCTCCTTTCGTTTTTCTATACAAAATATATATTATTTTTGCATTTACATGTATGTAAGTATGTTTGTATGGATTCTATGGATTGTTGATGACTTTGCCTGCCTTGCGGCTGTTGATAATGCTTACTTTTTATGATTTGGCGCGACCATAGCAACAATGACACGTACATTTGTATGTGGATTGATGCCAACAAACAGCCAATTTCTGCTGATGATGCTTGATGAGCAACTTGATGTTGGCTTTATTTTGATCTTATTTTATTGTAGTTGTAGAAATTGTGACTGCTAATGCAGCTACTCGTTGTTGTTGTAATTGTTGCTGCTACTATTGTTACTTATGATGAACCTCATTTCACCGGAGGTTTCCATTTCAGTGGTTCGCAACTTCATCGACTATCAGCTAAGCAAGTGGAACCGATAATGTTGTTGTAAATAATACAAACACAACAAGTAGCTAATTTTATTTCGCTTTTGCTGTATAAATATTCTGTGTGAGTGTTGCCCCTTATACTATGGCGGCCAAGTGCAATTCGCTTGCAACTCAGTGCTGTTTGTCGCACGCACTTGTGTCACTTGCAACTGTAAATTTGCTGCAGTTGACAACTGAAATGTCACCGTTCACGTGCTTTATGTGTCAGCAAGTTGAGCGACTTGCCTTGGATCGGAAGATGGCGACTGTGATCGCGCAGAATGCGTGGAAGTGCGAAATAATCATATATATATGTACATATGTTTATATGATTCTATAGCCACATAGTTTTCCAGTGGTTTTGCAGTGAGCAACTCTAAGTCCAATGATCATATAAATCATAGAATTCGAAGCATTTTTATACTCTCGCAACCTGTTGCACAGAGTATAATAGTTTTGTTCACATAACGGTTGTTTGTGTCACCAAGAAATATAAGAGTTAGATATGGGGTTATATATACATAAATGATCAGGATGACGAGTAGATTTGAAATCCGGATGTCTGTCCGTCTGTCCGTGCAAGCGATAACTTGAGTAAAAATTAAGATATCTTAATGAAACTTGGAACACATGTTCCTTGGCACCCTGAGGAGGTTGCTTTCGAAAATGGGCAAAATCGGTCCACTGCCACGCCCACAAAATGGTGGAAACCGAAAATCTATACAGTGTCATAACTAAGCCATAAATAAAGTTATGAAAATGAAATTTGGAACATAAGATCCCATTAGGGAGGGGCACATTTGGATGTAATTTTTTTGGAAAAGTGGGCGTGACCCCGCCCCCAAATAGGTTTTTTTGTATATAACTCGCAAACCAATAAAGCTATATAAGTCAATCTTTCTGCTGTCGTTTCTTTTAGCCATTTCCTTATACAGTCCAAAAATGAAAGAAATCGGATAATAACCACGCCCACCTCCCATACAAAGGTTAGGTTGAAAATTACTAAAAGTGGGTTAACTCCCTAAAGAAAAACGTCAGAAACACCAAATTTTGCATAAGAAATGGCAGAGGGAAGCTGCACTGAGATTTTTTTACAAAATGGAAAATGGGCGTGGCGTCGCCCACTTATGGGTCAAAAACCATATCTCAAGAACTATTCGACCGATTTCAATGAAATTCGGTATATAACACTTTCTTGACACCCTGATGACACGGGTGGAATATGGGCGAAATCGGTTCACAACTACGTCTACTTCCCATATAACTCAATTTTGAATTCCATCTGATTCGTTCATTTTTTTATAATGTATTCATAAGGAACCAATGAAGCTAGCGGAATAAAACTTTACACAAATACTGTATTTGAGCTGTGACATAACTTGTGGAAAATTTGTCAAAATCGGACCATGTCTTTTCAAGGCCCCTGATATCGAACATGAAGAACTCAGTGCCTAAGGATAATTTTTCACCGAAAATATGGGTAAATCCCTCAGATATTTTAATGTAATTCATTCCCTCTGAATTTTTTTCTTATAACAGTTTCTCTCTGTACCTGAAATGGTAAAAATCGGGTCATAACTTCCCCCAGACCCTATATACCTAATTATAAGTAATATTAAATTAAGTGAGCGTATAGTCTTCGATACATTGTATCTTGGTGGTGAAAACAAGTGAAATCGGCTTAGGAATTACCTCAGTCCCCATATACTATTTATGATGATTTTCGTTATTCTATTGAACTTTATACCAAATATATGGGTCAACTTGTGTTATCTTTATAAAATTACATCATTAAATTGCGAGAGTATAAAATGTTCGGTTACACCCGAACTTAGCCCTTCCTTACTTGTTTGAGATTAAATTTTTATTGGAAATATCTGCGAATATCTCGCGATTATTTTATATATTTTTTACTGAGCTGTTAAAATTTTAACATTTGTAGTCATGCCCAAAAATGTTAAAATCGTTCCCTTCGCCGAAGCCGGCCGCCTTGGGGTAACATCAAAAATAATTATTTCATGAAATATCACTCTCAATGTTATTAAATAGATAATAGGTGGCAAAATAGTTCCCGAACAATTAAATTAAACTATTTTTTGTTTCTATTCGCCACTCCACCTCTGCTTACTATGATTTTGCTTTGTTTTCCATCTCTCTTTCGCTCGAAAAATTTACTTGTGAAAGTATTAATATTGTTTTAGCCTTTTCGCATGGGAGTTAATTGATCAATTAATCGGCCTTTGCTCGATTAAAGTGCTAATTTAGATCGATTTACCATACAAAAAAATGTTATTTTAAATTTCATTTTTAATCGAATACAAATCGAGTTGAAACTTGAATGCAACTCTGCGGTTTTTTGTCCACGTTATCTGAGAATATCTCTCGAAATAGAGAAATAAAAAAGCAATCAGGTGATGAAACTTACCAGCTTCCTATGAACAGCAAAAACAAAAATGTATAATAGCAGATCTCAATAGTACTCAATTAATTTGACTGTGCCAAAGGCTATTTATCAGTACAATTCAATTGCAGTCAGGCATGTGGAAACCGCCATTCTCTATAGTTTGACGATTCGAAGTCAGCACAGAATAACAAAAAATTCTTATTTGATATAAATCCTCTGAATAGAGGTGCTTGTTTAATTAAATAAGAACCCAAAATTAGATGCAATTTTGAAAATATGTTTATTTATTAATTAAGGCTAGATAACGCATTGGAAATTACTTCTCCAATTATGTTTGCTTTGAAAAAAAAAATGGAGTCGCATACTAAATCGAAGAGTTATAAAGATACTGAATTTTGACTGCCTTTAAGATATTATGATAGATCTAAAGAAAAACCGAACCATAATCTCAAAGTTGTTTTTAATAGTTAGATATCAGAATGGTTTAAAATTTATAAAATACCATGTTTAACAATTGATGTAACTTCTAATAAAAATTACTCAGAGCTTATCAAAGAAGTGCTCAATAATTCGTAGAGAATTTAATACAATTGAACATTTTTCCTAATACGAGTAGTTCATAGGCTTTAATGGAAAGCAAGAAAAAATGCATATAATGAAGAAATACGCTTTTATTTTAGCAGATTTTCTCTTGATCTGCCCATCTCATTTCGATATTCTACTGTAACCTCAATTTCTTTTGCTCTTCATTGTACTCACGATTAAAATTTGATTATTCTCTGTAGTCTATTACATACTATTTAATATATTGTTTTATTAATATATATTATCTTATTTATGTTTATATGTATGTATTACATTTGCAAAATTAATTTAATATATATAGTAGCAACAATGATGGGCAGCTGCTCTCTTCAGTTCGGCGAGTAATCATTATCAATGTGTCACTAAATTGCTCTATATCAATTAATTAATTAACTAAATTGTTCATTAATTGGCAATAGAGCAAAAGTTCAGTGCGCTTGACATTCATTTAAGTGCGCCCACATTTGTGTGGGATTATATATTTCTCTGTTTGTGTGCGAATATACTATATACAAAAGTACAAATTTCATTTCAATACAAATTAGAAATAACTTTTTTTTTAGCTAATAGCTTTCACATTTTGTTTGCATGACATCAATAAATTATAAATTTCATTTATATCGTAACACATAACACATAAAAATATGTAAATAAATATAAAATCATCATCACCATGAGGCATATCAAGTTAACTCACTACTCAATCGCCACAATATTTCCGAAAATGTATTTTCATGTAAATTTATTCACATTTACGGCAATGTTATCGTCATCATTGTAATCATTTGTATTCAACTCTGTCAACTGTCAGCTGTCATATTTCGCCGTGTTAGTTTTATTCTTATTTTTATGGTTTCTGTTTTTGGGCTGCAGCGAATTATTTTTTGCCAAAATAAATTGTTTCTTATGCTAATTACGATTATTTAATACAGACATATAAGCATATAGTCACCAAAAAAAATAAAAATATATTCTCTGTAAAACAATGAACTTGTGTGTGTACCTACTACTTTGCGATAAGGCCACTTGTCGTCATGGAATTCTGCGATAAGCAGTGATAACTATTGTTCGTACAATACTTTTAACGCTACTCAGTTACTATTTGGTTAAATTATTTTGCAGATTGTATGTTTGTTTGTTTGTATGTATATTTAATTTTAATATTATTTCCATTAATCAGATATCAGTTGGTCTTATCGTTAACGAAATTTAGAGGGAAATTCTGAATGCTTTTGCTGCGGGGCTTGTTAACTATTGGAATTTTATTTTGAGTGAAATAAAAGCAAAAATATTATAAAATAAGTGCATCCAAATTGCTTAATTTTAACACATTTTGGCTTATCTCAAATACTTTTGTGTGAATAATTTTATTGCCTTGCCATATTTGGCTTGCTTTGGTGTCTTATATGCAATAATAATTCAATTTTTAACCTTAAAATATTTATAAAAACTTATAAATAAATTAATTCAACAAAAGAAAATCGTTTTTTTTATAAAAAAAATTATAATAATTTCATATTACACTTTCTTTTGGGCCAATTATGTTTAACTCTGTTTGAGCCATACAAAATAAGTCGTCCATAACGAAATTCCGTAATTTTGCATGTCTTTATTTCCTTACAACTGCAAAAAAATGTAAAAATAGCTTCAGACAATCTATGTTGTTGGGCAAAATGTCAGTTATACTGACTGATTTATTTGAAACTCGACATTGTTTTCCATATTAAATAATGCTTTAGAAACAGAAACCTCAAACTACCTTAAAAATGTATATGATTACATTCCCATTAGGACTTCCAAAATCTATTATAGTTTAAGTCGACTTATGCTTTTTTAACATTTATTGAAAAATATTAAAATGAAAATTATTGAAATTTAGAATATTCATAAAACTATCTAATGATGTGAAATTAAGAATAGAGACAATAACAGCCTTTTCACACACCTAAATTAATTGATCAATTAAAATTTTGATAGTTTCAGCACTGCTGTTAAAAATTTTGGTTTTGCTTTTCATAAGAAGTTGGTAAGTTTCATCAGCTGATTTCTATATTTTAGCAGCGACATCTACCATCGTGTAGCGTGAACAACAACTCGCAAACAAACTCGATTAAAATTCAATAAAAAAATTAATGTAGATTTTAATTTTGTATGGCAAATCGATCTTAATTAGCATTTTAATTGAGCAGAGTCCGGTTAATTGATCAATTAGTTCTTATTTGAAAAGGCTATAAGGGATAGTATCAGCTAAATAATTAATATATTCTTGGGTAATCTAGGTTTGGCACCCTTTTTAATCTGATAACATGTAATTTTCTTTGAGGGATATTTTGATTTTTACCTTATATAATATTCATAACCTACCTAATATAGAATAGGTTCAAGAAAACACGTGATACTATTCTGAAACTAGTTATCACATATAGATCAGTTCTCTAGTGGGTAATTAGGGATATACATATACATATGTAGAACACTGTAGATGAGAGAACTTTACAATTGTTAATCCATTGTGCCATTGAAATATATAAGCCGTCTTAAGTACCTAACTGCTGAAATATTTCCAAATGCCATATGTAAGAGTCTGCCAACCAGATGTCCATCTGCCATTCATTATTCTGCGAACATTTTGTCCTACAAAATTGTGTGAAATCAATGTTGCCAATAATGCAACAAACAGGAAATGAGGGATTTCTCATTTTCAAATTAACTTTTTTAACAGCGTAAATATGAATATTTTTAGAGAAATTTTGTTGTTGTGCGATCTACTTGGAAAAAAATTGTATCTCTTGAGCGTGTCATTTGCCAAATACACGAATAAATACATATGGATGTTTGTATGTCCATTAAATAGTCACTTACACATATTGTTCATATTTTTCACGCTACTTTGTTGCCGATTTTTTTATTTGAGAACTTTCTGCCATTCGCCATTACCATTACAGAAAAAGGTCATTCATTCATTCATACTTGTATCCATGACTTGTGTCACGCTGTGAAATATACTGCTGCCATGCGTGCGCAGTTAACTTTGTTTGGCTGAATGTCTGTATTCATGGAAGTGTGAACGCATGTGTTTTCGGTCTGCATATCGGTGCGATATGTATGTATGTATTCGCAAAAGATAAACTTCATCACTTTGGCTGTGAAAATGCGGTCTATGAACTCATTTACTGTGTCTTCATACGTAACGTATTGTATTGTATGTATGAAATGTGTGTTTGTATGTATGTACTTACATTTATAAATGTTACTTATACTCGGTAAATAGGCTGTTTTTCATGTGGAATTTTCACCTACCGTTTTGCACAATAATTTCTATTATGCTTTGACGGTGGTAATTTCGCAAACTGTTTCGATCTTTTATGCCTCCATGCGCAACAATAATAATTTTGTTTCAGATTTTCCTATTGTTGTTTAAATACTCGTGCCATTCAAATGTAGTGTTACATTGTAACGGTAAATGTAGGTTTACCGCTTGAAATTTATCTCTGATTGAGATTATATTGTTGAACGGTACTTTATATACAGTTGTGATACAATTAATGGCACTATTACGAAATAGATACTAAAAAATTATAGTATAAAAGAATAAAAAAATAAATTTAATTAATTATTTTCAAAATTTTTACGAGCTAATAAAAATACAAGTAATATTAACATTAATATTTTAATATTTTTATTATAAATATTTTTTTCAAAACAGCTTTTCTAAAATAAAATATTTTAAATCTAATTCTAATTATTTTTAATGAATTCGAGGTCCTTAAGTGTTCAAATTCTTATATTTCTGGCAATTTGTTGCCAGCAACATGTCGCTAGCATTTCAATGTTTCAATGGACCGCTACTTAATTCACTATATATTTATTGATTGATGCTTTCTGTGCAACAGGAGCATAATTGTATTATTTGATTGATCAACTTCTTAAAAAAGACTATAAATTATAATTAAAATCATCCAATAATTTCTAAGTAAAATAAATATAAATGTACTCCTTGAGTGACTACCAACTTTCTAAAAAATATATTAAATATAATTTTAAATAAAATATTCCCAGTAATTCAGTATTTAATCTGTGTTGCGTTCGGTGATTTGTTGCCAGCAACATGTTAGTGACTTTTTAATGCATCAATATATGGCTATATTATTTACCAAATATTTATTAAACGATATTTCTGTGCAACATGTACAAAAATGTGTGCTTCAAGAGACTAGCAACATTCTAAAACTTTCTTAAAAATTATTGAAAATTATTTAAATTTAATATACTCCGTATTTAAATTATATGATGCTACCTACCGGTGATTTGTTGCCAGCAACATGTTGCTAGTGTTTTAATGCATCAAAAGTATTTAAAATAAAATGTTTCCGGTGTAGCCAGCAACATGTTGCTGACATTTTAATACATCAATTGATCGGTATTAATTTATTAATTGTTATTTCTTGTGAAACAGCAACGCACCCACTACTTGGGTATAAAAATAATTATGCTGTCACAAAGTCACAGTCTATCGACAGCGGCATGTAATTCTTATTCTATTGTCTTGAAACACTTATTTATGTTTAAATCTACATAGTTATGTATATTTATGCAAGCCATTAATTTCCTTCTCATGTGCGTAATTAATTTATAGCTGACGCTTAACTTTGCCTTAAACGTTTTTAAATTCACGACATGCATTGGAGTGTATGTATATGATTATTGACTTGTAACTTGGCATCAACTCAACTCAACTCATGCAGCGTTTCACCTCATTCAAGTGCATTAGTCACACCAATAGGGCGAATGACGGAACCTATGAAGCACGACGGAACACTTAATGCTGACGTGTTTTTATACATATGTACATATGTACATATGTTTATATGTAAATAAATGTAAAAAAAGAAAATTGAAGCTCTGAAAAACTCAGTCAAATCTACAAATATATCTCTGTGTATTGTATGTATGTAATTAGAAGGGCGCTCGGTCTGTGTACACAGTTAGTGTGACACAATCTCAGGTAGAAAATAAAATATTTCACCGGCAGTCATTGAACCATCTGGTGGAATTGTGCAAGGTTTAGGTGAAAATAAAAGGTTTTTGTTCCAACAAGCAAAAATTAATTAAATACAAATAAAAAATAAAACATAAAAATGAGTGAAATGAAAAGTAATAATAAAATAAAAATATAAAAATTATAATATAAGAAAAAATATATATAATTAATATAACATAAAATAATAAATTAATTAAAAAATAGTAAAAAAATAATAGCAAATGAGATTCAATATACAAATTGCAACCTCAAATTTTCTAAAATATAACCTCAAAATCACAAAATGAGTCTCTGCTAAGCATGGTTTAAAATATCATTTCATCTTTCGCTATTTTAATGTTGCCAGCCATCGAAAAATAAGAAACTGAGCAAATTACTATAAAAACATATTTACAAATTCTATATTTATTACATTTAGTTTTACTTATGTACATATTTTGTATTACTTCTTTCAACAATCAAAGCGCATTTTACACTCGATTGAATGTCGTCATTATCGCTAAAGGGAAACCCGCAAACTACTTACATATGTACAATAATACATACATATGTTGTACTATATCATAAAAGTAATTAGATAGTGAGTCCAAAAATGAAATCATTCGATTCTTGCTCGTGTCGTCTTTGTTTTGCTCATAAATTAACACGAATTTGTTGCCTCAAATTAAGGAGAATTGAATAGAAATTTTTCGGTATAAAAATTGCTAAAACGCAATAAAAGTAATATTCAGTCATACGGTGGCTGATAATTTTTTTTATTATTTGTTTCTGGGAATTAATTGCAACGACAATGGGTTTTATAATTGCTTGTGTACTAATAATTACATATATTATGTAAGAAATATATATTTATATGTACTAGCAGACTAGCACACGTTGTTGTGGCTAAGGTATAAGGTAATTAAGTTGGTTCAATTTTGGCTTCGGTGACGATATTGATTACTCGAGGTCGATTTATGTTAATTGCAAAGTGAGTGGTGATAGTTCAGGCAATTTTAAATACTTTGGGATAATTGACTACGTCATCCTGGTTTGTAGCTGTGTCAACTCTCCTCGACCGAAATTCTAAATTGTCGCATTAAGATCATCGATATCTTTGTTTTTTTTTTACCACCAATATACTTAGGTCATTCAATCAGTCATTTATGGTTATGATATTGAGGTTTCATGTCAGGAAAACTTCTCTTTCAAGTCAATGAAGTGACAGAAATCTGTTGGAAATCCTATTAATCCATTGAGGTGTCAACTGCGACCCTACCATTTCCAACTGCTTCTACAATCGCAATTTGGTATTGTTGCAAAAACACTCATTCGTTAGTTGTTAACTGACGATTCTTTATGTGTCGCCACAAACTAAATGATTTTAGGCATGCGATTAGCCCGTCAGTAATAGTTGATCCAGGAATAGTTGGAATTTTCTTCGCGGAAAGTTAAAAAAATTTAGAGGTGGACCACCCTTAACATTTAGGAGGATGAAAAATAGATATTGTCCGATTCTCCACCCTAGCCGATATGCACGCTAAGATTCACGAAAATCGGTCGAGCGGTTTCAGAGGAGTTCAATAACGTACCCCGTGACACGAGAATTTTATATATTAGAAGTTATAAGCATATGTAATTGAATTTATATTCTCATTGAGATACAGCCCTCCTTTTACGGGAGAGATCAGGTGTTTTGGTCTTCCATATGTGTTTTAGCTCTCAACAATCGAGAACACCAGAAGTGGATTACTGTTAAAACTTACTCGAACCCATTTCCTTCATTTATATAGTCCTTCAGGCCTAAAGTTAATGGCAGGAGGTCTACCGTGCTCTTGAGAAAAGTTAACTTTTCCTTAGTCGTATGGGTTCTAACTGGCCGTTGTGCCATCGGTGTCCACGCTTTCAAGTTCAAAATCTTACCAGATGCTAACTGTAGAAGCTGCATGGAGGATAACAAGGTGCAATCATCTCATCACTTTCTTTGGAATGTCCCGCCTTTGCGCGATTAAGAAAAAGATTACTCGGATCTCACTTTTCGAATAATCCCTCGAAATAGCGGATATAGAAGTGAAAAATCTCTGCAGATTTATAGTAGGATCAGGACGCTTTCAAGTAGGGAATCCGACTTCACAAAGGACTGTCTTTCATAGTTTGCGTGTATTTTTCTCTGGAGAACGACCTTACAACCTACTGTGGGATCTTTGTACTAGTGTTTATCGCTTTTTTAATGTTAAAAGTGACTAAGTTTTTTCGAAATTAGAAACTATTTGTGAAAGAACGACTAAGGTTACTTCGAAACCCACGATATCTCTGGAGACATTTATTCAAATAAATCATCATCTCAAATTTTCAGTTTTAAAATTTTTACCATATTTACTATGTTGCCGTAGCTTTGAATAAACTTTGCTTCTTGTTAATGTCTAGTGCCCGACAGGTTGACTAGAGTTGGGCATATATATTTTCCAAACTCTCACAAGATCGGTTCTATAGTAGCTTTCTTATTATTTCCTTCTTATTAATCGAGGAAACAATTCATATAAGTTCAATACTGTTGAATTAATTAAACTGAATTCTGAATTTGGAATAACGAATCGAACAAGTAACTGGTATAACTTCTTAAAGATAGAATAGCAAACGTTTGTACATATTTCCACTCTCTTCTATGAAGTAAGCTCAAGTCAAGAGCGCGGAGCTCAATATTAGCCAGTAAAGCAGTAGCGAATAGAAGACGACTAAAATAAGTGATTAAATGGAATATTAATAATAGCAATTTTGCTTTTATTACACTTGCTCGCTATGAACCATGCCCTTTTCCTCAACTGAATTTGAATATTTACACTAAAATTATAACTTTATAAATTTTATTTTTTTTTATTTATATTCTTTCTGGTTTTTCCGGCACACTGTTTAAAATTACTTTGACTCGCTTGAAAAATACTAATTTTTCTTCCAAGAGATAATGAAGTCATTGCTTTTTGGTGACACACATATTTGACTAAGTGATTATGAAAGTGCACATTGTGTAGATTATGAATGAAATTGATAAGCAATTTAAACAAATAAAAATTTCTACTTTGAAATATGTTGACTATTTATTTCTTCTGACATTTCGTAAAGTGCAAGTTGTTAAAAATGTAATAAGCAGCAATAAACTCGCTGAATTATGAAATGATATAAAGAATAAATGTGTTTTCTTTATATACAAACACAAAAATAATCATAATAACTTATGCATACATACAAACATATAAAGCACGCCGAACCGCGTCGCAACTTAATGTAGTGATAAAGCAAGCGCATTAATAAAATTACAAAAGGCATAACTGTAAACTAAACAAAAGTCACTTAACACTCGATTGGCTATGCAAATGACTTCTTCCGAATGAGTTGGGTTGGGCTGCGTTTGGGCGGCACACTCAGCCATCACTTGGCCGCGAACAGACACACTCAGCACAGTGCGTCAGTCCGCCCAGCCGGCGAAGATGCATCGCCACTAAATGTCACTTTAAAACCGCCTCAAAAGTATGTCGAATTGGTCGCCGTCGGTATTTTGGTCATAAATTTTGGCAGACACTAAAAACAGTGAGAGACTAAAAACCCAACCAACTCAGCACACTATGCAAATGCGTCTAGCAACAACAAAAATAAAAACAACAACTTGTGTTGGAATAAGATTTTTCTGCGCTAAAAATAAGTGACAACTGGTGTATTGAGTTAAAATGTTGAGTGACCTGTAGGAAAATATTTGATGAACATATATTTTTATAAATTTCGTAATGCTTTTTAAATTTCAAACTTGCCTTAGTTGTAATGAATTTTTTAACTGAAAAAATTACATTTGATACAAAATTAAAAAATAAAATTATATACATATTAGTTTTGTAAAAAATATGCATTCATGATTTTTTATAAATTTTTATTTAACAAGTAAGGAAGGGCTAAGTTCGGGTGTAACCGAATATTTTATACTCTCGCAATTTATTTATTTAATTTTATTAATATAACACACAATTTGGCCCACATAGTCGGCATTGGTATAAAGTCCATTGAAAGTTGGAGACCCTAATATTAGGTTAGAAGCACCGAGGTCCTCGTGTTCGATATATGGGGCCTAAAAAACCTATGGTCCGATTTCGGCGATTTTTAGAATGGGGCTGCCACACTATGAACATAGTATTTGTGCAAAGCTCTCACCGATATCTTCACTAGTGCTTACTTTATATATTGTAAAGTAAACGATTCAGATTGTCTTCAAAGTTCTGGTATATAGGAAGTAGGCGTGGTTGTGAAGCCATTTGGCCTATTTTCACAACATATCATTGCGATGTAAGGAAACTATTTCAAACCAAGTTTCATTGAAATCGGTCGAGTAGTTCCTGAGATATGGTTTTTGACCCATAAGTGGGCGACGCCACGCCCATTTTCCATTTTGTAAAAAAAATCTGAGTGCAGCTTTCATCTGCCATTTCTTATGTGAAATTTAGTGTTTCTGACGTTTTTCGTTAGTGAGTTAACCCACTTTTTGTTATTTTCAACCTAACTTTTGTATGGGAGGTGGGCGTGGTTATGATCCGATTTCTTTCATTTTTTGACTGTATTAGGAAGTGGCTAAAAAAAATCACTGCAGAAAGTTTGGTTTATATAGCTCTATTGGTTTGCGAGATATGGGGCGGGGCCACGCCCACTTCCCCAAAAAAATTATATCCAAATATGCCTCTTTATAGTGCGATCCTTCATACCAAATTTTAATTCCATAGCTTTAACTATGGCTTAGTTATGGCACTTTATGTGTTTTCGGTTTTCGCCATTTTGTGGGCGTGGCAGTGGTCCGATTTTGCTCATTTTCGAAAGCAACCTTCCTATGGTGCCAAGAAATAAGTGTGCCAAGTTTCATCAAGATATCTTAATTTTTACTCAAGGTACAGCTTGCACAGACGGACGGACGGACAGACAGACATTCGGATTTGAACTCCACTCTTCACCCTGATCACTTTGGTATATATAACCCTATATCTAATTCGTTTAGTTTTGGGTGTTACAAACAACCGTTATGTGAACAAAACTATAATACTCTCTTTAGCAACATTTGTTGCGAGAGTATAATTATATAAATATTAGTTTTGTAAAAAAATATGCATTCATGATTTTTTATAAATTTGTATTTAAAACTTAATTTCTTCAAAAACATTTATTTAGCGCTTCAATTTTATAACAATATTTTTTCTTTCTCTTTTCAGGTATGTAATCTGTATTTGTATTTGAAGTCTTATTAATTGGTAAGCCGAATTTGATGCTAATTTTTTTGTTAGTGAAATGTGTTTTTGACGATTACTACGATTTCAGTGTTGCTTGGTATTAACAGAAAAATTGTAAGGTTCCTGGTATTAATCTATGATATTGCATATATATAGTTACATTGTTCTCCCTGATCAGCGATAGTCCTTTCTCTTGCTAACTCAAACGGATGTCTAATAAAAACAAAAAAGGGGGGTGTTTTACTTAAAAATTAAAAAACCGAACGAAAATTTTTCACTTTTTTCCGTAGCGCAGTTCGACCGCATCGGCTGACTGATTGAAAATGAAGGCCAAGTGAGCCGGACCACAAGCGGTCGCACTTAGGTTATCATTAGGCCTATTTTGCCCAACCCTTCAACCGCATTAGTCTCTAGGATTTATTAGGGAAAACGTGTTTTCTTTTCTGAGCTCAGTTTTAGGTTCGAAAATTTAAGAAAAAAAAAAAAAAACATTTGTATACTGAATAGTTTCTCTTTCGAAACCTGAATTTCTGGAAAACCAATTTTGATCTGTTTTGGTCTACTCGTGGACTATATCTGTTTTTGTTTTTCAGTCTCTTCCAAAGTTCTCATTTACTCATCAGTACCAATTCTAGACATGTGTGAGGTGTGTTCGAAAACTAACGGGAATTTTCGTTATTTTGAAAAAATATTTATTCAATTGTCTACATTAATGTTGTCGTTTTTAATATAGTCGCCATTTCATTTCATTTTATGTACTTATGCCAGCGCTTCTGCTAATCGTCGAAACACTTCACAAACTCGATTTTTGGGAGGCTCTTTCAGCGCTGACTCGTCTGGTTGTAAAACGACAACCTTTTAAGGTTTCCTTTGTATTTGGAAATAGGAAAAAGTCACAAGCAGCCATGTCTGGCTGGGGCATCGTTACAGTATTGTTTTTGACCAAGAAAACACGAACAAGCAATGAATTGTGGGGCTTTGAAGAAACGAGTCTCAATCTCATACGCATAAAAACACGTCTAACCTTAGCTTACCTAAAAGTTTAAATTACTTCAGGGACATATATGTATATCAGCATAACAAAATATTTGAATTCGACATTACCAAACCCGTGAAATTGTAAATTTTAGAATTCCCGTTATTTTTGAACCCACTAATCTCTATGAGAAGTGGTTCGGAAAAAACGAATTTAATTTCATACCGGTTCTAGTCCCTATCAGATCAAATATAAGCTACAAAAGCTGTGAAATATTTATGAAAAAAAAAAACGTTGTCCATCAAATGAGACAGCTACGCTTTTTAGCTATTGAAGAAACCACTTATTGTTTCTTATATCAAATAATCACTTCGTAAACTCAAGATCTCTACTAAACAAAATTTTAAATTTCACCTTTTCGTTGCACTATTTCTGGATCCACCATTCGCAACAGAGAAGCGTGGCATGTGCTGCTGCGGTTGCCTTTAATTGGTGGCATGGTGCTTGACGTGCCGCCAAAAGCGGCAGGTGACATTTAAGCAACGCTGATACAAAAATATATGCATTTTCATCAACAGTAGACACATATAGTACAGAAGAAATACATATGTGTGATTGATTGTCACTGCGATGTGGCGGCTTTGTGGGTGATCGCGCTCGTGCCTGCCTGATCGTCGCACAGCCACCATGCAAATGCATAAAATTATTGCGTAAAATTTATGCATTTTTTCACGGTGTTTTGAGGTACTGTTGTTGTATTTGTTTTTTTTTGTTTGCTTGTTTTGACGGCTGAAATTTCCGTTTAAATGGTGGCGTTGGAATTTTAAATAGATTTGTCAAGAGTACGTTTGACAGATGGGCTGCGAAGGTATAGTGGAGAATGTGGGTGGGAAAACAAACAGGAGGAGAGAGGAAAACAAGTGTGGCTAGTAGCATAGATAGTGTGCGCTGTGGCAGTTTCTATATGCTATTTCAGCTGTGACATTTATAAGATTTATTGACACTTTAATTGAGCGACATATTTCACGGGTGCATGTGTGTGTGTGAGAGTGTGATGATATGTGTTTAAATGATAGAGTGTGTGCTGCTTAAGCAACATTAGTGCTAATAAATCAACTAAGTTGCCTGGAAATTAATTTAAATAAACTAACTTTGTTGCTAGTTTGGCATTTTCATTTTATGGTGTCTCTCTCTGCATTTGTGAGTGTGTGTTGAGTGTGTTTTGCGCTCAGAGAGAGCGTAAAGTTTGCACTCCAAACAACAAGCAAACTCGAATTTTTCATATGCAAAAAAAATTCTCAAGCAAGCGCTTCGTGTTTTACCGTTATGCTTCTGCATGAAAAAAATCCTAGTAAACATAACCTAATTTTTTGGAGTCAAATAAAATAATATAAATGTGGCCTATAAGTGCGACAAGCGCGCCGCAGGCGTGCAACAAAGTGGCGGCTCTTTGGCTGACACCAGGAAAATTCGACGACGACGGCACAGAAATAGTTTGCGGCAACAAAGACAACAATAACAATGGCGGAGTTTGGCATATGAAGCTTGAATATGCACATATCAAAGTTTACTTTTGTGTGTATGAAGCCGATGGCAGCAACGCGCAAGTGACAAAAACTTGCCTACAACAAAAAAAAAAAACAAAAACAACAATTGCACCAAAGTGGCGAAAAATGCGCGAAAAAGCTGAAAGCACGCGCATTAAAGTTCAAAGTAAATAAAGTCCCATAACGGCAATAACAAACAAACAGAAACTGCAAAAAATTGTAGTGAAATTGCAGCGCCAACAACAACAAAATCAACAATAGCGCACACAATTGCATTGCCAACAATATGACACAGTTTTCAAGTCTCAGCTGTTTTTTTTTTTGGTCTCCAATTTTTTTGTTTGCTGGCATTTTGCTTGCGGCTCGAGCGAACTGTGACACTTGCATGCGTACACACATTCATATGCGCCCATATATAGTCACAGCATGTTTGCCACTTGCCGCATTCCATGCGTTGCATGCGCTCTGGCTGCGAGCGTCAAGGACTTGTGCAAATGAAAAACTTTCAAGCTTCGTTTTAAGTACTTCTTATTTTTATTTTCATGCTTCGCACACACATATTTATTAATATTTATTTATTTTTCGCCGCGTATTTGGGTCTTGCCACGAGCGCGCGTGCGTCGCGCATGCACTTTGTCACTTTTACTTTTGTGTTTTGTGTGCGCACTTACTTCGCTCGTTTGTTCAATAAAACTTTTACAAGTGTTGCCACTCTGAGCCACTTAATGAGTTGACAAAATGCAGTGGAAAACAGAAGAAACAGTTATTTTTGGGTAAATAGCATTGCATAAATGCATTTATTTAAGTTTATATGGAAAATCATGCGAAAGCTCATTAGGGTTGTTCAGTTGGTTTGAAGGGAATGTTCATTAAAATTTTTATTAAAGGAAGTAAGCATTCATCAAGATGCGTAAAATGGGTCTGAATTTGATTTTCTGAAATTTTTGTATGGAGAATAACTGGTTCTTAACAATCGTAATAGTTAGGTTAGGTTTCGGAGATGATCATCGCGAAGGAGGCCACTAGAATCCCACTAGGACAGTTTAAACACCGGTCTTTTGTTATTCCAAAACTCTTAGGTATGGATCAGGCCACACTCGTGTATCGTCGATGCACTTTGACCCTATTACAAGCCTGTTTAGGGATTAAATTCGCCGATGTTTCAACTTTAGTCTAGCGAAAGCTTCCAGACAATTTTGACAAATGGCATCCGTCGAAAATCTCATTGCAAGTCGAACTATGAATTCAATTAGCGCAATGGACCTCTTGCGTTTTACTTTGGGTCAGGACCCTCACCGATCTTACCCGAAGTCGTGTATAATATATTACTTTATTCATTATATCGATGTGAATGTATTGTAATTGGCGTAGAAACCGTTAATACGATTATAACCTAATCGATAATAGTGCGCAATTCTGCTATTTCCCTCGCAGTTCGGCGCCAGTTGGAAAATCCAAGTGTAACGATGTCGCTCTCCACCTGGTCTCTCCAAGGGCGGGTACTGCATTGAACACTTTCAAAGCGGGGGTTTTCGCCCATTAGGGCAACATGGCCTAGCCTGCGCACCCGCTGTCTTTTTATTCGCTGAACTATGTCAATCTCGTCGTATAACACGTACAGCTTATCGTTCCCTGGAAAAGTGCCATCGTCCGCGCTTCTGCACCATAAAGCAGGAAGGGAATGATAAGCGACTTGTAGAGTTTGATTTTGTTTCGTCGAGAGAGGACTTTATTTTTCAATTGCCTTCTCAGTCCAAAGTAGCACCTGTTGACAACAGTGATCGTGAGTTGGATTTAGAGACTGTCATTGTTGGCGTTGTTAGTGCTGGTTCCTAAGTATACGAAATATAGATTGATATTCATTTTCATCTTGCAATCTCGGAAATGTCTTTCATTCTCAGAAATAAAATAAGAACTCATTACCATTGCTTTGGAAGATCACTAAATATGATTTCATGTGGGAATTTACGGTTATTTTGAATGTTTCTCACTGAAGTCACATAACCTAAAGTCACAGTAATCTTAGGATTCTCGAGTTTTTTTTATAGATTACTCTTCTGCCATAGAGAAATTCGATAATGATCAATATCTTTGAGATATTTTATTATGAATAAGTATCTTCAAGAGATCGATATTTTTCTTCCCTTTTTTTAGCACTTTCCAATAAAGGGTTATTCAAATAAATGCAATTTTCAAATAGTATTACTCACTTCCCTTACAGTTTTAAACTTACTTTTCAACACTCACGTTCCCACAATAAACTCTTATGCACAAATGACGTTAACGCCTCTCTTTGTGATCACAACAATCGATGGCGAATTGCGGTCAATTAAAATATATGCGCGAAATAAAACACTCATTAATATGTGCGTCATGCAGTGAATGCTTTATTGTTAAATTAATAATTTCAGTTTTTTCCTTAAAACTTCAAGCACACAATGCAATGGCGGGGCATAAATAATAATTGTATTGTTTGTAATTAAATTGGCAATGCAGCAAAAAAATTGTGAAAAAAAAAACAAACAAATAAATAAATATAAACAATTCAAACTTTAAAAAAGTCAATAAATTATGAGCATAAAGTGTAGGAAGTGAAAAAATAAAATAAAAGTAGTTAGTAAAGCCATGAAATCAATAATAAATAACAGCCGTACTTCAAGTTTCTAGAAATTTTATTGACTAAGTAGGGATAATATAAGAATTTCTAAAAAGAGAGATCACGATTACTTAGGTCAGCAATCAGAGACAAAAGACGTTATAATTGTCAATATTATTAGTTCTAGCGTTGATTTTTAGTCAATTATTTTACTAGAGTTTGAATGCAAATCCTAAAAAATCATATAGGTTATGTCTAAAAATTCAATAGAGTTTTTCTTTTTGGTGCCTTCGACTGAAGAAGGTTATTGAGGCATAATTATCTGATCTTGTGTTTTATATAAAAACAGCTTCTTAACTTGATTTGGACAGTTTTGAAGTTATACATGTGAACTACTAAAAGTTTCAGAACGTTTCACTCTTAAACATTAACCATTGAGTACATATGGTAGACACTCTAGAAAATGTTTGGTATTGAAAAATGACATTAGAATCGCATCAGATCAGCTTGTTTCGAGAAAGCTGAGATAAGAGATCAATTTGAGTAAAATACTTAATATTTTGGATGAATATATAATATATATATGTATAATAACGGGAATTTTAAAGTTTCCAATTTTTAAAAGTCCAATTGTCCAAAGGATATCCCAGCCTCTATATTCGTCAGACTTACCTCATTGTGACTTTCTCCTATTTCCAAAAATAAAGATAACCTTAAAAGGACTTTACAAGCATACGAGGATTCGCTGAAAGAGCCAAAGGTTAATTCGAAAGACGAGTTTGAGAAGTGTTTCCACGATTGGAAGAATCGCTGGGATAAGTGTATAATATCGAATGGGGACTGTTTTGAAGATGAGAACATGCAGACGAATGAATAATTTGTTTTTTTTTTTTTTTTTCAAAAAGTAAAAATTACCGTTATTTGCAAAGTTTAAAGTGATGTATTTTTTTTCTTTTATACGACTATTGTGAAACATATTTTGCAAAAGATTTGATGGTAAATATACAAGTATTCGAAAAGGGGCGGTTACTTTAATTTGTCGAATGGATTTCGATGATTTTCGAAGTAGTTAAGAAAGTGTTAGAACTACTCGAATAAATAATTTTTTTTTAGATTTTTGATTACTATTTTGAAATAAATTTCGACAGTTCAATTCAATTGTGACCTCATTTTTTAATCCTATATTCAATTTTTTCGATTATTATTATCACATTTTTATTCTCATTTTCATAATTCACCGATACGAGGGCTTCTATATATATTTCTGGCCTAATAATGAAAATAGGAATATTTATCAACGAAAATGGTTTTATTGTTTTTCAAAATATTCTCCATCAAGATTTATACACTTTTACATGCGCTCAAATCAATTTTCGAAGCACTTTGTTTGACCCTTTTTTTGAGCGATTGTCAAATTGTGCGGGATCCAACGAGAACAAACCTTTTTTGCGGCCAGGTGTTCATGCAATATCGAATGTATGCTGGTGGGAGAAGTGCATAGGCATGCCTCTATCTGAAGGTATGTTACATGACGGTCTTGCATTATCAGTTCACGTACGGCATCGATGTTTTCTGGCACAACGGCTGTTTTTGGACGACCTTCACGGAATTCGTCTTTGAGCGAGCGTCGGCCACGATTGAATTCCGTTGTACCAGTTTTTCACAGTGCTATAGGATGGTGCTTCATAGCCATACAAAGATTTTAGTTCATCGATGCACTCTTGTCGCGATAATCCACGTCGAAAGTTGTGAAAAATGATCGCACGAAAATGTTCACGAGTTAATTCCATTTTTTGGCCGAGATGAATTTTTTAATTCCCTGTAAATAAAACAATTCACGATTAAATGACAAAACGTTCTGAGTGATGTTATGCTAAAAAATGTCAAACTTTCCAATGGAAATGTCAGATTGCACCTGGCAACACTTAGTGTTGCCTAGGCCAGAAATATATATAGCAGCCCTCGTATTACTCTGTCTCATATTCGTAAAAACGTCCTTCATTAATATGTATGTATATCGCTGAATTACTTAATTTCACTGACTACCAACAGCCATATTTTATTTCATCTCGTCGGTGTATTGAAAATAAACATACAATTATTATGTTATTTCCACTAATAATGTGACTGACTGATAAACGAGCTAGATATAATATGTAAATTCATATAAATAATAATAATAAATAATAGAGTGGCGCAATGTAACAAATTGGCGTAGTTTCAACACATATTTCACAATATTTTTACAAGCAAGACAAGCGCACACATACAGGCGCACATATACGAGAAAAATGTCACACTTTAATTTACACAATCACAGTGAACAATAAATTCTTTATTAACAATATTAATAAATCAAAAATGCGGCGGCGAAAGATAGAAGAGACGCACAATTGGATATTTGTATGTGTGTATGTATGTATGTATGTGTGTAACATTAAAGAGGTAATAAAATATAAATTTTCATGTCAAACAAACTATAAACAGTTGTAGCTACACACATACATACGTGAGTTTTTTATAATAAAATCAAACGCAGCTACACACCCGAACACATGTACTCGTATCTAGCCACCTCAAAGCCACATTGGCCTCCATTAAATATTAGGCAGACGAGTTTATTACGCCTTCAACACCGCCTCCACTTCCGCCTCCTACTGCAAATACGTAACGTGGCGACACACCACTCCGACTGACAGTCAATAATAATAACCTCAGACAAGCCGATTCGAGTTATGATGTGCCACAGCAAACGCAACAACGCAGCGACGCAGCAATCAGCGGAATAATGCGTCAACCTGACGCCTAAACAGATGCTGTGACAGCCACATACTATATATTATAGTAAATATGTATATAGGAGAAATACATACTATACATATATATTTTACCACTCTTGAGCATACGAACCGGTGTTGTGTGGCGGAGGCAAATCATGCGTAACGTATGATATTCAGTACTTTAATGTGCGTTGGGGCGTCATAAGTCATTGCCAAGCAGTGCGAAGTGCAGAGTTGTTAAGGAAATAGTTAGTTCAAAGGCTTTTTGTGGTTTTATCAACAAGTTTTTATTCAATTTAGTTCGTTTTTCATACGTGGATGCTTGACGTAGAGGTACAAATATTGCGTTTTGAATATTTTTTTTTAGAATTTTGGGTTTTCATCTTAGATTCCTGAAAAATTAGCCCATAAACTTAAACTTTAGTCTGATGAGTCTCAAAATTGGCAGTTTTGTATACCGCTTTTCCAATATGAAATAAAAAAATCATGAAATTCTTTCTCAAAATTGTGAAATAAATCACTTAGACATATAAACATATCACTAAGACCATTAAAATTTTTTATATTTTTTTTTATTTTTTTTATTTTTTATATCACAAACAACTTTTCAAATATTTTCGCCGATTTTCATTTCATGTTTTGGCATTACGTTATAAGAAATTATTAAATATTTGTTTGGAAAATACCGCTATGGGTTCTTTGAAATCATTGCTTTGCAAAAAATCAAATACTTTCCGTTGTTTTTAATAAACTTTTATTTGTTTTTGTACTTTTCATTATCTATCTGAGTACATTTATTGGGTAAACATTGCCCAAAATCTTCCAGTCTCCATAATAAATAAATAAAAATAAAATTTTCCTCTTTATACAAAATTAAATAGTTGCCAAGCGAAATATTTTGGCGTGTGTCTGATATTATAAACAATTTCTTGTACTTTTTTATACAAATCTTTTGTTTTTCAATAAAAAAATGTTTGTTTAATTTCGTTTAATGAAAAATCTGAAGACGTAGGTGGAAACTCAATGTTTAACCCATTAAAATTTGTTGCATAAAAAATCAGCTGTCGAACTAAATTAAGCACCCAGAAATTTTTCTATGGCTAATTAGAAATTATGCTTGAGTGCCTTCATCATGGTTAAGTTTGAAGCTTATGTAGGTATTAAATTGGTTGGAAAATATGATAGTATTATTAAGAAAACTGTTGGTTTACCGGTAATCAAGATCATAAAATTGTTTTCTAAATTTTGATATTTTTTACCGACTAGCATGACTTTGTTCGATCTTTTATTTCTTTAGATTTTGAGTATGGCTTTGATCACAAAATAATGAAAGCTAAAAATCCTAGTGAAAGCTTATTTCACATTTTCACAATTTTCACTGTCACATATTTTCATATAATTCAGAGCTTTGACTATGCTAATACAAAACAGTGAAAGTTTACTTAAAAGTTCTCATAAATTGTACAAATTTCTTTTTTGTGAATTTTTATTGTCACTAAATTTCTTCTAATTCAGAGCTTTAATTAAGCTATAAAAAACAACATAGTGAAAGCTTAGTAAAAAGATTATGAAAGCTTATCGTAAATTGTAAGAAGTTCTTAAAATTTCTTTTTTTGTGAGTTAATTATCACTAATTTCACATTTCATTCAGCGTTTTGAACAAAGCCAATACAACACAGTGAAAGCTTATTAAAAAGCTTGTGAAAGCTTAAAATAAATTCTTTTTTTTTTTTTAATTTAATGTACTTGAGTCATGACTATCACTAATTTTCATTTCATTCAGCGTTTTGAACAAAACTAATATACACAGTGAAAGCTTACTAAAAAGCTTAACATAAATTGAAAAATTTCTAAAAATTTAATTTATGTGAGTAATGAAGTGAAAGCTTACTAAAAAGCTTGTGAAAGCTTGTCATATATTATTTATATATGATATTTTATTTATTTATTTATTTATTTACAAGAATATTGAAGCTATAACTAAATTATAGAACAATATATTAAGTTAAAGCTATGGCATCTTGGGCCTTAAGCTAATATGTATGTGAGGATATATAGTAGTGCAGTTAATTTAGGTGGGATGGAACATGTTAGCGTGTGTGAAAGATGTGAAGGAATAGTAAGTTCATAATTTATTATATAGGTTACAAAACTTTAAATAATTTATTAGTGTTATTAAGTTTTTAGTTGAAGGGTTTTTGAGTAGGTTTGAGGGTGTTGGGTCTGGGAGTGACAGTCGGTAGATATCGAAGAATGTGCATGAATCAAGGATGTGTTGGGTACTAATTGTATGACTATTGCAAAAGTTACATATGTTGGACAGGTTTTTGTCAATTAAGTGTTTATGTGTGAGATTATTGTGTCCTAGTCTTAGTCTTATAATTTTTGTTTGGTCTTTTCTAGTCAGAGAGGTTGTATTAATTTTTAAGTAGTCAGTGACTGTCTTGGAGTTTTGTGATATATTTGAATACCATTGTGAAGTATTGTTGTTATAGTTTTGGTCTTTTTGGAGGAAGTGAGATTTTAAGAAACATTTTATGTCTGAGAAGAGTAGGTTGGGTGTAATAGTGAGTGGTGCGTTTAGGGCATTTTTAGCTGCCATGTCAGCACATTCGTTGCCGGATATCTGTACGTGACCTGGGATCCAAATTAATTTTAACTTATTTGGTTTCTCTAGTAGATATCTACGAATTGAGTTGGAGTAAAAGTTTTGGTTGTTAACATTTTTTATCGAGTCAATAGAAGAGAGGGAATCGGTGCAGATTGCGAATTTTCCTGGTAGTTTTGTGGCGTATTTGATAGCTTCGTGAATGGCTATTAGTTCGGCAGAGAAATTTGAGCTGTAAATGGGTAGGTGTGAGATTCTTATAATTTTTTGTTTGTTTACGATTATGCTGTAACTGACTTTGACGTTGATTTTTGAGCCGTCCGTGTATATGAATTTGAAATTTGGGAGTTTTTCTATAATTGCGTAAAATTGCTTTCTATATACTAGTGGAGGGGTATCGTTTTTTTTTTAAATGAGCTAGATTTGTGTCTATTGTTGAGTAATCCAGTTTCCAGTGCGGAACTTTGGAGTTTATAGAAGGTTTAAAGTTTAATGGGATATCTAATTGTTTAGCTAAATTTGTTATCCTATTTAGGCAGGATGGTGTTTTGTTGATTTTTTTGGGGGGGATTTTAGATAGGAGCGCGGGAAGGGGGGATTGGTCGTTGATTATGACTGATTTTATAAGTTTCGATGTTATAAAATCTCTATTGATGTTCAACGGTAGGATATCGGCCTCGGAGTATAGGGATATGATTGGAGTTGTTTTGAAAGCGCCAAGGGCAGTGCGTATACTAGAGATGATGGTTGAATTCAGTTTTCTTATAGTCGATTTTGGCGCGTATGCGTACAGGTATATACCGTAGTTAATTTTTGATATAATCAACGCTTTTACTGCTAATAGTAATGACACTGTGTTGCAATTGTATTTGGTGCTTGCGAGGCATTTAATGATGTCGAGTCGTTTTTTAAGCGCGGAAACTAGGTAGTCGATGTGACTATTCCATTTATATCTTTTATTAAATATAAGTCCGAGTATTTTTAGGTTGTCAACAGAACTTATGTTGATGTTGTTGCAGAGGGTGTTAACCTGGCAGTTATGTTTTTTACATATGTGGATATGTTTGCATTTTTGTAGTGATAATTGGGCTCCTGAATATTGGGACCAGTTGCTAATGTCGTTATGTAGGTTGCTGAGATCTAGCGGGGTGTTTTTTGATCTATTCATTTTTTTTATAATAATGAAGTCGTCGGCGTATGCAAGAAAGTTTATATCCTTGTGAAGAGAAATGATGTTACTAAGCTTATTGTACGCAATGAGGAAGAGTATAACGGATAATGGTGATCCCTGAGGGATACCATTCTGTAGGGGATATTGTTGAGAGTAGTGGGAATTTATTTTTATTTTGATGGTTCTATTGGTCATAAAGTTCTTTATGTATCGGAAAATTTTTGGACCGATATTCCAGAGTCTAAGTTGATCCAAAATGGAGTGTAATCCCACTTTGTCAAAAGCTTTGGAGAAATCTAGAGAGACGATTGATATGTGTTTTTTGGCTGAGAGAGATTGAGTGATCTGATAGTCTAGATATACTAGAGAATCAGACACTGATTTTCCCTTCCTGAAGCCCATCTGGTGACTATGTATGAGTTTGTCTGTGGTGACAAACCACCATAATCTATTGGCGATGATCTTATCTAGTACTTTTGAGCAGCATGGGTTAAGAGAAATAGGTCGGTGCGATTTAATTAGGGTTTTATCAAGTTCTGGTTTTAGTTTTAGTTTATAACTGTATATGTTATTTATAATACTATATTAAAGTAAATCGCTGACATTTTGAATGTTTGCAAAAGTTACTGAAAATGCATTAACAACCTCCTATTAAAAAGTTTGTTTTAAGATAACCTTTTGTAACAATTAAATGTCCCTTTATTCCGTCAGAGTTTTGAGTTTTAACTTCTACTATAATTATGGCAACAAGAAAGAAGGAACCATTTGGTATTATAATTACTTCTTCGATTCACCACTCTCTTTTTGCTGTATTGCAGGCAGCTAATTAGTCGTCTTCCGAAGGTAAATTCCTTTAATACTTGTTTTTGAATTAATTTTTAATTTCTTGTGATGATTTTTAAATGCAATAAAATCATTTATAATTTAAAGAAATTTTTTTATACATAAATATTTATGTATGAAACTAGTAAATACCTGCGCTGAAATATTTATGCTTTTTGTGGGAAAATTCTTAAAGCCTTGGCATTTCCTGTTAACTAATTAGTTTGGCGTGGAAAAGTTTTATGCGAGAATATCTGCAGTCACAGCTGTAGAACAACCATTTATAGTGGCCGAATCTCAGTGACTAGCATATAAATGCTGCATTACTTCTGTATGCATGCTAGCATACATTTCAAACGTATTTCAGCGCATAATTTCAAGTGGCAGCACATTTCTCAGCGTTTAAAAAGCGTGAAGAATGTGCACTTTATCAACTCAATTATGCATGTTGCAGCATACTCATACTAATATTAATTGTAAAAATATTTGTTTTTTTCTACCGCTTGTTTTCTATGCGAATCTTTGAAGCGTAACATCTTTCGCCAATTCCATCCCTCCTCCGCTGAAGGCATGTCCACTGCCACAAATGGATGCCACCACACTCATCTTATGTTTACTAAGCATTTTCCACACTTCACTGTGGCAACTTCAGTGCCAAGTAGCCAGCAATATTTGTTGTTGTTGTTGTTCGTTTCACTCCACTGCGCCTGCTCTTTGCCTTACACTCCATTTCATTTCAACATCTCCAAATGCTTCACATTCATTTATTATGGGCATAATAATAATCGTCAGACGCAAACGTGCGCCACGAGGCTTTCGAGAGTGTACATTTGAGTGTGTGTGTGTATGAGTAAGTTTATTCGTTTCTTGGCGTCACTGCAAAAAAAATGTTTTCGACTAGTATATATATAATTATCTGTTAGTGCGATTTGCTTTAAATTACTATGATTACTTTTTTATCTTACTTGATTATTATTATTACATTGTTGTTGTTGTTGTTGTTGTAGCATTAGTATTCGTATTTAAATATACTTATCTGCTTTAATTTATACAATGTGCGCACTATTAGCCGCCTAGTGTGAGAAATCTTTTATGCAAATAAATAGCAGACATTTAAATACAAAAACAAATACATACATTCATATATACATACATCCCGACGTAAGTATTTGTGTTATAAATAGCTGGCTCGCCCGCTGCTTGAATATCAAATGCTGCTAAGCGTTTGGATATTTATTTATTTAAATATTCTCATTTATTTCTGCCAAAATTCTTTTGTTGTTGTTGTTGCTGGGAATATATTTTTCACTACAAATGCTTATTTCCTTTGAATTTTTTTTTGTTCAATGTTTTTTGTGAATTGAACTTGTATTTTTTTTAATTTTTCCAAAAAAAAATTTATAATATTTTTTAATTACATTAAATATTTCTTTCTACTTATTATATTTATTTTTTTGTTTTTTAATTTCCCTTTTTTCAGATACTATTCGTTTTTTAATTTGATTATTTTAAATTTTTTCTTCTAATTCGTTTTCTATTGTTTCTTTTTTTGTTTGCTGTATACATTTTACACTAAACATTCTTATTTTCATTCTGTGAGAAAAAAAATTGAATTGAGAATTAAACTTGATATATTTAATTATTTTTTTACGTTTATTATTATTTTTTTTCTTCTAATATTATAATTTTTTTTTTAATTTAAATTCAATTTTCTTTTACTTTTTTTAATTTTTCTGTATTATTTTTTTAATTATTTTTTTTTATTTATTTTTATTATTTTATAATTTCTTAATTTTTTTTTCATTTCTTGTAAATTTACTATTTTGATATTCTTTAATTTAATTTTTATTTATTTTTTATTTATTTTTTTTTTTATTCTTTATGTTTTACAAATAATTTTTGATTTTTTTAAGTATTATATTTTTATTTCTTTCTAATTTTTGAATATATTTTCTTAATATTCCTCAATTATAAATTTTACAATTTTTGTTTAATTTTCTGTTATTATTTAATTTTTTTTATTAATTTTATAATTTCATTGTTTATATATTTTTCTCTATTTTTAGTTTACATTATTAAAAATTTATGTTTTTTTTAATTTTTGATGTTTATTTCTGCTTGCCATTTCATTTCCATTGTCTTTGCCAACTTTATTTTTATTCGCTGATCTTGCGCCCATTTTGTCTGTCGCTTTCGAATTGCGAAAACTATTTGTTAATGCCCGACTATACTCAGGGGAATACTAGATACATGTATATGCAGCATGCACCTATTGATGTTTTGTGAAAGCAAGAGATAATAAATTTATTAGATATTTTATTTGTGTGGGCATTATTAGGCGCAGCAGTAACAGGGTTTTTTTAATGTCATTCAGTTGTTATTTTTATAAATTCATAGCAATGTGTTTAACAATTTTATTTATGCTTAGAATTTATTTTATTGCTGTAATATATTTTTGTAATATTTATCTATATTCATATATTACAAATTTTGTTTTTGTTTTTCTTCAGCGTTTCTTCAATGCTTTCAAAAATTTGTAGTTTCTTGTCCGAGCAAATAAATTTGTTGTGGCAATTATCATTATGATTAGTAAAATGTGTGAATATGTGGGCGCTGATGCATACATGTATTTATAAATTATTAAATATATTTCACTTGCGTTGTTTTTTCGAAAACAATATTATTCTGATTTTCCTCCAATAAGTGGTGTAATAGTAGTGGTTCAGATTTTTGCAAGCAAATTCTAGTTGTAAACAGGTATTTTCCAATTTTTGTTTTGTATACATTTTAATCTATTTTTTCACCTTCCCATCTCTCGTAGCACGAAAACCCCTACACTCGATTCCATAATTTACGGTTACGTGCTTGTAAGCTTATATTTCGGCAGCAGCTAACGGCAAAACTGCGTTGAGAAATGCATATTTTTCCAGTTTTCAAATTCAAATATTTCGTAAAAATCTTAATTACCAAACTGTCAAACGCTTTAAGACATATTGTAATTTATGACGGAATATTTGCACACAAACCGGTTTAGTGGCACTTAACTGAATAGGCAATTTTCTTAGACAAATTTATGAATGCAAAAAATATTTTGAAATTTGTTAAATGACACGAAAACGTGATTTGAATCATCGAATAATTGCATATGTATTATAAAAAATATATATGTATCTGTAAGGCTCAAAGAGGCTATTAATATGTCGATGAATCGAACAAAAAACTGGTATAAACGGGTATAAATAAAATAACTGGCATAATCTTACTCTCTAGTACTCAGCCATGTCTTCGCGTTTACATTGCTTCAAAGTATTAGGCATGTAACGAATCGAACAAAAAACTGGTATAAATTGGTATAATAACAAAAAACTGGCATAATCATACTCTATAGTATTCAGCCATTGTCTTGCTTTCTCATAAACTCATATACTCTTGTATACAGCTGTGTTGTTGCTTTTACATTTCAATTTATTGACAAGTACGCTCGCAGGGTATGCTGAACCGAAGACACATACTACCAGCGTGCTGCAGAAGATTAAAGTATTTAAAATATGGTTTCTTTAAATTAATGTCATGCCACTTGTGGGATTAGCATGCGACGAATGTGCATTTGTTGGATTAAGGTTGTCCATTATTTGTCTAAATAAAAATTAATCTTTGAAGAAGCCACGCTGCAAACATAATTACCTACTTTTATAGGATGTATTTATACTTTTATAGAAGAATGTGTAATTTGTTATGCATAATCCATGAACAAAGCATTTTCGTGCTGTTGAAATAATGATGATTATTAAAAATTTAAAATATGAAGTATTCCAAAAAAAAGTAATTTTTTTTAGGGTTGAAGAGAGTTGATGTTAGCAAATCTGATTAAAAATTATTAAATAAATTATATATTTTTGTTGTTCCACATTCCATATATTTTCCTGTTCTAATCTCGAAACACCTTTGCAATATGTTCTGCATAACACGTTGCCTATTCATTCATGTTGGAAAAATGTAACGCCCTTTAATTTTCAATTTTCCACCTCCACTGCAACAAATACAAATTCCAAGCCATATATGTACATATTTACTTAAGTAAGTACACAAACTATTGTTTTAGTACTACAATATCGGCTGTTTGTTGTTTAATCGCTTTGCTTGTATTGAATTTCCACTAAGCAGTGCGCATTTCTCTACATACTTTTGCTCCCTTATTTGTTTGAGTGTGTGTGCGTGTGTAGTTAAGTCTGAAGAAACATACATTTTAATCCACTTTTATTTTCTCACATTTTCTTTGAGCTGGCTTTTCACTTTTTTTGTCCCCTCTCAAGTTGTTTTCTTACCGGTTTTAGAATGCGGCAGACCAATGCTAAGAAGTCGCTGAGTAAAGAAGGAACAACAAAAAAATTAAAAACAAAAATTTAAAAAAATAAGAATAAGAACAACAACAACTATTCTCCAACAAGTGCATACGTGTTTGCCTACTCCTTCTTGTTTATTTCCACACTTTTGTTTGTACTACGTGTTTGCTTACTTGCTAGCTTCTTCCTCTTGGATTCTCATATTCCTCACTACTTTCCTCTGTGTGCCGCTTTTAACTATGTGTCCTCGATGCACTTAAATATTCATTTTTTTCAAATATTCCTTTTCAATCATAAAGCCGCTAGAGTGACCGACAATATGCCTACTTATTTAGGCGTCTACGAGCACAGGTACATTCTTACTCTCATGTATACTCGTATATGACTGTATGTGTGTTTGAACACAGGTGTGCAGTGGTATGCATGCCTCTCATGTACTCATGTTTCCTGGCGCACATTTAACTTGTTCATTAGTTTTACCTGGAATTGCTGCATAAATAACAAGCTAAGGTAGAAATAAGAGGAATCTTGTTTTTTACTTATACCCTTTTATAGTTATGAACAGTGGTGAGAAAGAGAATTGAATTATTATTTTTAATATTTTTTTGATGTATATGTGACATTATTCGTCTGACTGATATTTCTCCACTGACATTTGCTAACTGACATCTATGTGATATTGCTCTTTTGAAGTATATATCATATTTGTCATCTGATGTCCTTCTTCCATGACTTTCATCTGACATCTATGTGATATTTCTCATCTGACTTTTATCTGACATTTCTCATCCTTGAAGTCCATATGACATTTGTCTTCCAATTTGACGTTTATCTGATCTCATCTGATGTTGGATTTTTCAGTACTGTCATACAAACTTCGGACACTTGAACAAGAACGTTCTCCAGCAACAAGATACCATTTATAAGATTTCTAATTTGTCCATACAATATTGGTTATCTCATTTATCATATGAACCATCTATTTTAAATATTTATTTGTGCTTTAATACTTCGCGCAACAGAGGGCGTTACTTCTATTAAGTTTCTACTCTCTCAAATAATCTTCAAAGTTTCCAGCTCCAGATAACTTCTAAATTCTAAGTGTTGTTATTCTTTTACTCGCAACTATATTAATCCCTACAATTATACTTAACGCACTAGCAACTTGTTCGCCTCAACTTCTTAACTTCTTCTTCATCCATCAGGCAGACGAGTTTCACGTGCATTTCTTCAATGCTAACAACATAATCATTAACTCATTGTACTTGCACTCTATATATCATAGTTTGTATGTCTTGTCTCTCTGCATGCACTTGTGTCCACATCACAGAATCATCGGTCTGTCCTTCATCATAAGCAACACAATCAACAGCAGCAACAGCGATAACTTCTGCTCTATTTGACTATCCCAAAGGTTCAACTGATCGAGGCACTGTTGTAACAAGTAGCAAGTAACCCGTTTTTCAACACGCACTCACACACTCATTATTTCCCTAAATCGCATTTTTATATCGCCTTTGTGTCGTTTATGCCACAGCGGTTGCACATTTTCATTTTATTTGATTGTATTTACAATTCTTACTTTTGAGACGCACATTAAACAAGTAGTCCATGCTCTCGACACTCGAGAGGAAAAAAAGAATTCTCGTACTCTTGTTTCTTTGTCTGCTTTGTGCGTGTGCGTATTGTGCTTCCAGTCGGTTGCTCTGCGCTTGGCGCAGCTCTGAACTCTTTCAATGTGGCACCAACGGCTTATTGTGGTTGCTGTTGTTGTTTTTATTTTTTTTTATAGCAATCCACTAATGTTTAGTCTCGTTGTTTTGAAATGTCCATCAAAGTGTCTGTTTGCGCGTGTTCTTATTTGTTTACAGCAATTCATAGGCGTTAAAAATGATGAGCGCATATGAAATTGAGTGGCGTTCTGTGAAATTTTGTAGCGCTGGGGGAGCTACATATATACTATACTTCCATGAAGGCTGGTTTCTTTTTGCGCCCAAAGTTGTTTTTATACTGACAGCTGTCTATGAAGTTTTCGAGTATGAATTCCTGGATTAGATTGTGATGAGTTATGATTCAAAGAATAACCGACGAATATTACAAAGACCCAAACAAGTTAAGTCTCATTCTAAATTATACAAAATCTCAATTATAGAATTTTTATAATTTGCCATTAAAGATTCATCAGTTTCGACAATTCTAAAATAATTTAAAGAAGCTGACAGTATAGTCCGCATTTAGATTAGATTAAGAGTTGAGTAACGCACTGCGATCTAAGGTCAATTGTGCCCTCTCCTGTTATCACAAAACCACCATCAAAACCCGTCGCGTTAAGAAAACTTAATAGAGTTATAGGGCTGATGGATGATATTCCCTTTGGGGATATAGAGATCCCATTGCCTATCTCCTTTTCCTCGCAATCGCTGGGCAGTCAATGAGTAGATGCTCAGGTGTTTCCGCTGTTAGATCAAAGAACCTGCATTGATCCGACGAGCAGATTCCTAGTTTTTTTTCATATGACACCTTAGTCTGCAGTTAGTTGTCTCAGTTTGTTTCTTGGGAGCGCAATTAGTTGTTTAAATCTATTTAGGTTGTACGCCCGAGAAACAGTTTAGAGCGGTGAAGTCTCTTTAAGTGCGGTGCCAGTAGCGGTTCCTACTTGCCAATTCATCTTCTAGTAGTCGATTTCTAAGAACATGTCGACCAATTGCAATGAAGGGCTCCGGTCCTACCGGGCTATTAACCGCGGCCGTTTTTGCTAGTTGGTCCGCAAGTTCGTTGCCTTGTGCTATACCTGTGTATATATATTTGTGTCCTAGTACTTAGAACAAGGGTCCGCAATTCCTTAGTATTTTAACTGAAAAAGATCTAAGGAATCACTCTGTTTCAGCTTAGAGGAAATTTTCATCTTGAAATAAATTAGTATCTGGACCTATATTATAATAGGCAGATAATATGTAGAACCCCGACTTATACTAAGAGCGATCTAGCGACCCTTTCTAGGCTCTTTGTAATAGAAATTATGCTGAGAAAACTTCAGACGCAAAGGTCAAATAACTTTTCATGGAAAATATACAGAGATATCTACATAGGATGTAAAGAATATAGGTACCTAGAGTCAAAGTGTAGTCAATTCCAAAAATTAACAAAACATAGACATTATTAACGAGGGGATTGTAATCGTCGTGGTTTTCCTGTTAAAAGACTCGGACTTGATCAAAAACATGATAATCTTAATCTAGGAAATAACAGTAATTTACTATAAAATTAGCTACTTGCATACTGAGAAATTGAGTTCCTCGTAATTTTCAAAGAAGATTTACCTATTATAAATCAGCGTTTATTGGTGTGATGACTTTTTCACAAAAATAAAATTACGAAAATCACCTTCAGTCAGCTTTAGCGGTTTCGCTGTCGTCACTATAGCAAACGCTCTTGCGCCACTGGTCTGAAAAATATCAATCATTTACAGGTGTTTGTCATCGCTTCCGTAATAAAGCGCTAATATGATGTCATCTAATAGTTATATGGGTGAAAAATCAAGTTTTATCATATTATTGACTTTTCTGGATAACTCCTGTAGGTTTTATATTTTGCTCTTTCCGACTTGTTTAGATATTTGGTCAAGCTCTCATTTGGAATTTATTGCGTATATTTGACATTTTTCAACAAATTGTGGGCTTTTCATGCTTCAAAATCGTCCCTGAAGTATTATTGTGTAGGTCAAAAATACACCCTGAGGATAAACAAGGTCTACTTGGCGTCTCTCCTAGAATTCCAATTTCATTTAATGCCGCAGTCAGTATTCAAACTCACTGGGCATTTCCAATTCCTCGAAATGCGGCTCTCCTTAGGAAGTCATTCAAAAGCAGGAAATACCAAACTAAACGACAAGAAATCGGACACTGCCAGCAAACATAAATAAATGAACACACATAATGCACTCGTTGGCTTTAATACAAGGATTATACTACATTATTATATTTATATATTTACAGTAATGTGTACATATGTATTTGTGCAACTTTATATATTTACAGTAATGTGTACATATGTATTTGTGCAACTGAGCACAACACCAAGGATCAAACGGCTAGATATCACTACTTCAAACCAGGCAAGCCAGCCAGCCAGCTAGTCAGCCACTTTTTATGGTTACAACTCTCCTATCGATATTTGCCGACACAGACAATAGTTGTTGTTGTTGCTAGTGGCAAGTTGTTGTGTTAGTGTGGCATGTTGAATGTTGCATGTCGGCGAGTCTGTTGTACAAGCCAAGCAGAGTATGCCCATTCAAGCGTAAAATGACAGGTGCATGAGGTGTACATGTCATTTCTGCACAAACGCACACACACACTCTCGCATACTTAACTCAGTAGTGGACATACATACATACATCCTTACCTTCGACCATGCCGAAGATCCAATGGGTGCCATGAACCGGAATCAGTATGAGTTGACTTTTTAACTTTGTTATATTCACTCGTTGTTTTTTATATATTCACCTATTACAAATACATATTATCTACTTGTTGTTGTTGTTTTTTGCCGTATTTTGCGGTTGTCATCGTACAGTAGCTGCGTTTGTTATTGTAGCTGTTCATATGGCGCTCATTGCTCTTTAGTTGCGCTTAGTTGTTGTTGTTGTTTTTATTTTTAGTTTATTATTTTCCCGTTTTTTGTTAGTTTTTTTTTTCTGGGCGTTTGACTTGTAACGGCTATTACGGGGATAGTGAGTTCATAGTTTTTCACTTTATTTGCTTTGTTATAAAATGAAATTGACTTGCTCATAGGTTGCTAGGTAACGGAACTCAGTTTATAAATATTCATAACTCATTTCGAGAAATTTTGTATTGAAAATTAATTCGCGGAAATTGTATAAATTGTCTTTTTTTGTACATTCTTAAATTAATAAGTGAGAATTACACCTTTTTATCAGCTGCCTTGGAACTAATATATTCTTACTGTTTAATGGAATAATTAATTTTGAATTTTTATTTTTACTTTTAAACGGGGTTCCCAATCGAGTTTCTAACTTTTCGAATATAATAAAAAATGTAATTTGCACCTTTCCTTTGACATGCGTATTCCGTGACGAAAGAACTCCTCATCTTTCGAGTCGATCTAAGTATCAATCAAATTTTTCACTTCTTCATAAGAACTGAAGTGATCAGATGGAGTAACGTCTGGAGAATACGGCGGGTGGGGTAAGATCTCCCATTTCAGCGTCTCCATATATTATTTTGACTACCTTTGCGACGTGAGGCCGAGCTTTGTCATGCTGGCGAATGATTTTATCGCATCCTTCCCCATACTGTGACCGTTTTTCTTTTAGCGCTCGGCTCAAACGCATCAATTGCGTTCGGTGTATCGATCTCCTGTGATGGTTTCACTTGGCTTTAGCAACCAATTTAGCATCTTCGAAAATCTTCTCCCTTCCACCACCATGCCGGTCTTCGACTTCATAATCACCATTCTTAAAACGTTCAAACCATTCGCGACATATTCTTTCACTTAGGACAGCCTCACCGTACGTATCCGAAAGCATTCGATGAGCCTCAGCCGCATTTTTCTTGGAATTAAAAAAGAAAAGCAAAATTTCACGCAAATGTCGAGAATTCGGCTCACAAAGTGACATTTTCAGTTGAGAATAAGTTTGGGATGCAAACAGATCACAAATATTTTGTTGGGTTAATGTTGACACAAATTTCCAAGATCGAAATAAAAAGATTTAATCGATTTAATCGACCAGTGCTTGACTCTAGAGACATCTATTGGAAACCGTCGGAAGCAAAGTTGAAGACTTAATATATTTGGAAATATTGACTGATCAATGTTCAAAACTGAGACAGAACGCCTTACTCAACGGTTTCGAAGTTACCCAAGTTATCTCCATACACCATAGGACTGTTGTGTATTTAGTTCACAATATAATTTATATTTTTTTTTGAGAATTTTCTGTAATTTTACCAAAGTACTAATATGACATTATTACAAAATATTTTGACTTGAAGTCAAGAAAATTTTAAAAAAAGTGTAATTTCTAAAGTTATAGGTTTTTGTGTAGACCCAGTTCCAAACAAAGGTCATTGCGGTGACAATCAGAAGTACTTGGGGATTCATATAAAATCAATCGGATAAGAAAAATTAGTTTTATAAATAGATAATCCTGGACCGGATAGAAGCTTTTTTCTTTTTTTAAAAAATTAACAAAATGGCGGCCTCAGAAATTTTTTTTTCTAGATTTTCGGGAAAAAAGTTTACAGTCGAGATAACTTTTAAACAACCGTTTTGAATGCTTTTCTTTTGAACTCGAAAATCATCACGCACGTCCTTTAACGTGAAGAACGAAATGTGTCATCGAATTCTAAGTCTGAATCATATGTCCGCCATAAAGTCCGTGATTTTTCTTTCATAAATAGCTTTGTTGCTTTTGGTGTATCATTGCATTTAGTTCTTCTGCTGATTTCTACTAAGTTCTTGTGTCAAATAATTAGCTGTGAATCATTCAGAGTTGATTATGGAATTAATTTGTTTCAAACTTTAGGGAATTCATAGGGTAGTGAACAGCGATCTCTTGAAAATCCCATCTCATAGATAACATCTTCTATATAATAAATCATACGAAAATAATTATAGCATGTAGAGCCATGAATCCCAGGTCTTGTATCATAATGTATTTGAAAAAAAAAAAAAACGAAGTTTCGCTATGGTTCTTACGACTTGTATTGAAATCTTTTATAGTCGTACTCTTTGTTCCTAATTTAGCTCCGTATGTTTTAATTGAGTGTCAAATTAATCTGGATTGGAGTGAATTGACTTGGTAGATATACTAAAAGCATTCTAGTGCTTATCTTTCTTGTGTTTCCATACTTTTTCTGCTCAATTCGTATTAATTTAAATTGAGTTTTAGTTGTTGTTTTGTGGAAACCACCTGTAATCTATAACATAGCCCCACTTTATTTTGTAAAATTTTTATTTGAGTCTTCTCAGTATTAATCATGATAATATAATAACGATGACCACTTTTTCTATCAGCATCCCGCCGATCTTCCATTGAAAATTGCTTTCATACACCGTCTTCGATTCGCCAGTTTTTTCCTCACTATGAACTGTGCTCTCTGGTCGACCCACTATTATATGTCAGCAACAAAAAAGTTTCAAATGGACGAATACTTCTTAAACTGGTATAATCGCTAACCAACACTATTTGACTTATGACAGTTGAGTGTTCGTTTCACCATGCTCTGAGAATCGAAACTGCTTGTAGTAAGATACTCTCTATAACTTCAAGCAAGCGCTGAGTAATATTGTGTATACATTTTAATCCTTGATTTAGTGTTCATTCTTCAAATCCAAATATCTTTCAGTAATATTCTGTATCTAATAATGACTTCAAGTGCTATACCATTTATTTATGTCATGCAATTTATTTTGATCGAAGTTAAAATTGTGATTGCATGTCTACTTGATTAAATGCCAAAACTCATTGCTTGGCCTAAATCTACTTAAAGTCAAGCAAATGCATGCCTATATTAGCTATTATGCCTGTTCTTCTAAGACACTTTCAACTCTTTTTGCTACCGAAAGAGTTGCTTGTCGTCTGCTGTTGTAGTGTCTTGAATGGCTCATAATCTTACATATTTGCCATTTTATGTATGCAAGCACACAATTGTAGATATGCAGCACTAGAAATCAGGCACTTCACATCCACAGCCTAAATCTATTTTCCGTTTTGAAGTCACTGCTTTAGTGCTGTCGTCACCGGCTGTCAGCAGCTTGCAGCTTTTTCGGCTTGATTCTTACTTTCGTTCCAGTTTCGTTACGTTGTTGTTGTTGCTTTTTTATTCTTCTTCTTCTGTTTTCTAATGCTTTCGTAGCTGTTACACGAATATTACGTTGAAATTGAAAATCATTTGGCAAACGTTCTCGTGGCTCGTTTCCGTTGTTAAAATTTTAATGTTGCAATTTTCTTGGCATTGGCACAAAGATTAGTGGCAAGCGACGTGCAAACCAACAACAACTACACAAACATGTGTAAGTTGCAAGTAGAATGCAAGTTTTTCGAGCTTTTGGGGAAGCATTATTCGAGCCCGAAATGGATTGCCGAATGACAGCAGCGACGTCGGCAGCGCAGCGTTGCATGCGCCCTCGATAATCTACGGACTGTATGCTTGGCAGAGAATACAAAAACAACAACAAAAGCATAGAGTCGAGGAAAAAGCTGAAATATGGGCTGTGACTACAACAACAAAAATTTAAAGTGCAGCTCAGCAAGCTCAAAAGAAAGCAAAAACAAAAGTCGATTGTTTTGTTTTCACATCTCTCACATTTTTGGCCAGCTTTGTGCTGCTGCCGCTCATACGTGTCCGGTCAACGTTTTGCTGCCGTCGTCCTTAGTGCGCTTCCTGCTGGTCGCTCGCTCGCTCGCTTGTTGTTGTTGTGCGCATTGATTCATTCAGTGCAATCACGTAAATCGTATGCCATTACATTTGCTAGAATAATAATGCCAATAATATGCTGACAGCGAACAGCAATACCAACAACAACAACAACATTTTGAGTTGTTGTGTTTAGTCAAGCCCTACAACATTCGAGTTTCGCCCTACACGTCGTTGTGGCAGCTGTTTAGCCCCAATGCATTTACACATATTGCTTTCTCAAATACTCCTCTCCTCTCTCCCTCACTTTGCAGTCGATTGCATTATTTTCACAATTTCACAATTCCTTCGTACATACATCGTACGAGCTCTTTTTCAATTTTATTGCATGCACTTTTTTTCGTCATTGTTGCTGTACTTTATGTTGTTGCTGTTGTTTTCTTGTTTCGTTGGGATTTGCAATTCGATTAGTTTTTCATAACTTTTCACCGGCTGCCACCAAAGCAATTTCCCGCTTTCAAAGGTAATTTTTGCACCCTTCCAACAACAGATTCGATTTGAGCAATGCGAAAGCAATATTGTAAATTCATTAAAAACCATATTGCATTGTTGTTGTATAATGAATTTGTTACACTTTCATTTTATTTCAAATGCAACATTTGCAATTTTATGTATTATTTCCCTTCAGAATCTCTTTGATACACGCGCACTATTCCTTAGGGTATTTTGATACCGTTGAGTATTGATTATAGGTAGCTGATTAAGAATGTAATTGAGAAAGGTTTTGTATTTAAAAAAATAAAATGTCACACCTAGTCAACCCTCGATCAATATCCATTAAATTTAGAATATACAAATTTTAAGATTCTTTGGAAGAGGGTCTAGAATGTGTTAACATGCATATCGAAGACGACGGAGATAGGGTATTAAGTTGGCAAATATCTCCCTTCCACTCTTTTTACTCTTTATAAAAAGTATTACGAGGTCTGCTATATATATTTCTGGCCTAATAATGAAAATAGGAATATTTATCAACGAAAATGGTTTTATTGTTTTTCAAAATATTCTCCATCAAGGTTTATACACTTTTGCATGCGCTCAAACCAATTTTCGAAGCACTTTTTTTGAGACTTTTTTTGAGCGATTATCAAATTGTGCGGGATCCAACGAGAACAAACCTTTTTTACGGTCAGGTGTTCATGCAATATCGAATGTATGCTGGTGGGAGAAATGCATAGGCATCCCTCTATCTGAAGGCATCGATGTTTTCTGGCACAACGGCTGTTTTTGGACGACCTTCATGGAATTCGTCTTTGAGCGAGCGTCGGCCACGATTGAATTCGTTGTACCAGTTTTTCACAGTGCCATAGGATGGTGCTTCATAGCCATACAAAGATTTTAGTTCATCGATGCACTCTTTTCGCGATAATCCACGTCGAAAGTTGTGAAAAATGATCGCACGAAAATGTTCACGAGTTAATTCCATTTTTTGGCCGAGATGAATTTTTTAATTCCCTGTAAATAAAACAATTCACGATTAAATGACAAAACGTTCTGAGTTATGTTAAGCTACAAAATGTCAAACTTTCCAATGGAAATGTCAGATTGCACCTGGCAACACTTAGTGTTGCCTAGGCCAGACGCCAACTTCATAATAGCCCCTCGTAGAAGCCCCCCTCATTATTTGCGAAGAACTCGGACAGCCACATTACCTCTTTTAAGTTCAACTTTACACCACCAAGGGCTTTCGCCCTGGACAGGAATGGTGGATGCGATAAAACATTCCATCCGAGCTCCCGTAGCTTCTGACGAGTGTGTGGCGTTGTCCTGGTGGAACACTACACCCTTTCTGTTGGCCAATTCTGGACGACTGCTTCAAGCGGTCCAGTTGTTCGCAGTAGATGGTAGAATTATGCGTCTGGATTTTTTGTGTATACAACCTTCTGCAGATGGTTTAAAATGGTTTTGGTGACTAACTCCCATCACCTGGGCGATGTCACGAGGCCACATGTCAGTCTAACTCATTGCTTTCCATTATTTGAACGGTATTCGCCGTCACAGGTTTTCCGCCGGCTGGCTTAGTAGTTATCTAACGAACATCGAGTCATAGTCAGTGCTGTTTAATTCAAAGCTTTCTTTGTAAAATAGAAACATTTGTTGTTGAATCTTTCTCTATAATTCTACGAAATCTCATTTTGATTCATCGGGAGTATACTTCTGACTATGGAATAAGAATAAATAATCAAATATATAAATATAAATTATATAGTCAAATTGGCATTTTTTTGTCTGTTGCAACCACTAAGATTAGGCGTGTTTTTTATGAGCTTAGCGATTTTTGTTTGTTAAAAGCTCAAAAAAATACTGCAACGATGTCCTAGCCTCCATATTCGACAGAGATGGCTCTGTGTGTCTTTTTCCAAAATTTCCAAAAATAAAGAGAACTTTAAAGCGTCGTTGTTTTACAAGCATACGAGAAATCGCTGAAAGAGCCAAAGGAGAGCTCAAAATTTGAGTTTGAGAAGTGTTTCAACGATTGAAAGAAATGCTGGCATAGGTGCATATTATCGAATAGGGACTAATTCGAAGGACACGACATTAATATAGGCAGATGAATAAATAATTTAAAAAATAAAATGAAAATTCCCGTTATTTTTTTAACAAACCTCGTGTGTATTATTTGATGTGAATCGATGTTCTCAAAATGAGTAAGTTGTCTACGTATATAATTTACTGTTCCGTCCGAATTTCACTCTCCCCTACCTGTTAATTATTATTTACCTTTCTATTTGGCTTACAAAGTTTCACCGTTTTGTTGTTTATTTTTGCACATTTCGCTTTCCGCCTGAGTGATTCTTTTATATTTGTAGCAGTAAAATAATACAATAACTAAAATAGCAACATAAAAAAGAAAGCATTGAGTGAAAAAAAAAAAAAATACAAATTAATTCGAATAAATTGACTGCAACATTTTCACTGGACAGTACAAAGCCATAGTAGTTACGCTTTGGAAAAATTGTTTTTGTTTTTGTTTATTTTCAAATGCGACATTGTTTGGTCAGCTGTCGGTAGTTCGAAAGCGGCGGCGGCAAGGGAATGAAATAGTTATATTGTGGCAAGTATATATGTCTATATTGAACGTTAGAGTAGCGGGTGTGTGGCTGGTGTTGAGTTGCCAGATGCGCGTGTCTGTTTGCATGTGTGTGTGTGTGTTTGAAAAAGTCATTAGCAACGACAGTCAGTCTCACTCTTCAATTTCACACTATTTTCAGTGGAGAATTTCATACTTTTCATGCAGCTGTAACTAATACTATTTTGTTTATTTTCACTATTTATGTTATATTTCGCTTGTGCTGGCTTTTGAGCTTATGCTTCACATACACACATACATACATATATGAGTATGTGCGTGTGTTTGACTTCAGCTTATAAATTGATTGATAGAATTTAATTGTTGGTTGTTAGTTCAGCAAAGGATTTTATGTGATTTACTTCACTCACACGTAAGTTCTAACGATGCAACAACTGTGTGTTCTGTGTGTGCTGTTGTTGTTGTTTCTGTGTTTTATTGCTTTGCTGGTGAAATTAATTTAGAAATATAAATATAAATATTATACATATGTATGTATGTTTAAATGGAAAGTTCTAAATCAATTATGGTCTGTAAATGGCCATTAGCAATGTGAGCAGCTGCAACTAATCGAATTGCACACATGCATTTAATTTTTCAAAATATTTTATGTAGTGATTTTTAATGCATTTATTTAGTATGGATTCGGCTATAATCGCTTAAAGCGGTTCCTACGCCAAATATATATATATATATATTTAGTATGAATTTAAATTTTGTTTATTTTATAAATTAGCTTGAAAATATTAATTTTCTTTCTCTTTGCAGGTATGTACTCTTTTATTGCTTGAATATTTTAAAATTCACATGTTAATCGGTAAGCTAGATATAATATAATACCGTTATTTATAACTGTAAATATTTATAAAACATAATTTTGTGATTTTATTTCGAAATTGAAATAATCATAAATTCTGTAGAACCTCTTTCATAATTTATATAAATGCCCTTCTCACAATTAGTCCGTGGGCTGTAGCGAAATAGTGCAAATAAACGAGCTCTCACTCATTCTGCTCTTTTTGTACCTACCTTTGTACCAAAAGATTGTTCTTCTAATTGAATTTATAGTCTTTAATACCGATGTTGGAGGTAGTCTCTTTGTTTGAGCCTCCAAATCCGTTTTTACACTCTCGAAATTGGACCATTGTCACGCCCATAAAAACGAAAACAGAAAACCTATAAATTAACTAAGCCATAAATAAAGTTATGAAAGTAAAATTTGGTACAAAGGATCGCGCTATGTAGGAACATATTTGGATGTATTCTTATACCCTGAACAGGGTATATTAAGTTTGTCACGAAGTTTGTAACACCCAGAAGGAAGCGTCGGAGAGCCTATAAAGTATATATATAAATGATCAGTATGTTGAACTGAGTCTATTTAGCCATGTCCGTCTGTTTGTATATATACGAACTAGTGCTTTAGTTTTTAAGATATCGTTTTGAAATTTTGCAGTTGATATTTTCTCTTCAAGAAGCTGCTCATTAGTCGGAACTGTCGATATCGGACCACTATATCATATAGCTGCCATACAAACTGAACGATCGGAATCAAGGGATTGTATGGAAAACTTCCGCATTTTACTACATATCTTCACGAAATTTGGTGTGAGTTATTGTTCATAGAAATAATTTAATCTCCGAAAAAATTGTTCAGATCGGTTCACTATAGCATATAGCTGCCATACAAACTGAACGATCGGAATCAAGGGCTTGTATGGAAAATTTTCGCATTTGATGTGGTATCTTTACGAAATTTGACATGGATTACTGCTTAAGGTAATAATATAATCTCCGAAGAAATTGTTCAGATCGGTTAACTATATAACCTTAATGTTTCTAGCAAACAACCCGGCTAAATAGTAATAGTTTTTTTTACTTACTTTTTCTTACGTCTTTAGATTTGCTTAAACACATAGTTACTAAAAGAAATGCATCTGTTAAGCGTATATTAGCTTCGGTACAGCCGAAGTTAACTTTTTTTCTTGTTTTGTGGAAGTTTGCGTGACCCTGCATCCAAATAGTTTTTTGTATATATCTTGCAATCCAATAAAGCTATATAAACCAAACTTTCTGCAGTCGTTTCTTTTAGCCGTTTCCTTATACAGTCCAAAACTGAAAGAAATCGGATAATAACCACGCCCACCACCCATACAAAGGTTACATAGAAAATTACTAAAAGTACGTTAACTCATTAACACTACATTTAGTAAAGAAATGGCAAAAGAACGCTACACTCAGATTAAAAAAAAAAAAACAAAATGGAAAATGGGCGTGTCGTCGCCCATAATGGGCCAAAAACCATATCTCAGAAAGTACCCGACCGATTTCAACGACATTCGGTTTATAATACTTTCTTGACAACCTGATGACACGGATAACTCAATTTTGAATTACATCTGATTTCTTCACATTATAATATGTACATAATGAACCAATGAAGCTAGCGGAATAAAACTTTAAACAAATACTGTCTTTGAGATGTGGCTTCACTTGTTGACAAATTGTCGAGTTGGGGCTATAACTTTTCAAGGCCCCGAATATCGAACATGAAGAACTCAGTGCCTAAGGGTAATATTGGTAATATTTTAATGTAATTCAGAGGGAATCTTTTTCACCTAATAGTGTGTCTCTGTATCAAAAATGATTAAAATCGGGTCATAACTTCCCCTAGATTGCATATACCTAATTATAGGGTTTTCGAAAATACAGTGGGCTTTATTCCGCATATATCGGTTAATATGTGATATATCTTTGCAAATTTAAGTAGGTGTATAGTCTTGGATATAATGTATGTTAGTGGTGAAAATGAGTGAAATCGGTTCGGGAATTATCTCAGCCCTCTTATAATATTTATGATGATGTTTGTTTTTCTATTGGACTTTATGCCGAATATAGGGGTCGAATTGTGTTATTTTAATCAGATTTCGACAATAAATTGCGAGAGTATAAAATGTTCGGTTGCACCTGAACTTAGACATTCCTTACTTGTTTCAATTGTGTTTCAAGCAACAAGATACTTCAGTAAATATTAACATTTGAATATTTTTCGAGTTTCATGTTCAATTTTAAAACTATATTAGAAATAAATAACTTAGAAAGTATTAAAGGAGTTCTTGCTCTACAAAGTCCAAAGTTCTCTATATGTTTACTTAACATTCATCTCGAAGCATACTAATGAATTATAAGCTAACATTTTAATGAAATTCACAAACTGACATGGTCAAGATGTCAACCTGCGAATTGTGTTTATGGTCAAGCAGTCAAGTTGTGATCTAAACGTTTACATTAAACCAACAACAACAACAAAAGAGTGCTACAAGTTTTAACTACAAGACAACTAAGCATTTAACACCAACAAAAAGGGAAAAAATTAAGCACCAGATAATCAAAGCAAAGCAAAGGTTAAAAATAAGCAAACACTAAGCCAGAGGCATTTAATATTTAGAAAGTGCTAAGACAGCCTGAGTACACCACTTCGTATGAGTAATTTAATTTAATGTGCAACAAGACAATGTTGGCAGCGTTGTAAACGACAACTAAACTACTTGCAACATACAAACGCAAACATACATATGTACAGTAAGTGATATAAGCTCGAGTAGACAAAGGATAAGAGTCTAATAAAATAAACATGAAAATGGACAGCTTGGACATGAATAAACAGCAATTTCACTGTGTGTTGTGTGTTGCAGGTTGCACAGAGCGCATTGCACGTGCATTGGTCATAGTCATAGCAATTAATTGCCGCCAGCCATCGTGGCTATAAACATGCAAAAGCAAATGCAAAAGGCAAAGAGAAAAATAACAAAAAAAAAAAGTTACAAAAGACGAATGTGTCGTGTGTGACTCAGTGAACAGGTATGCACAACTAACACTCACCAGTGTGCTTGTGGCTGCAACAAAGTTGCAGCATTAATGTGCAAAAAAAACGAAGAAGTTGCAAGTCCTGTGTTGGATATATTGCATTACAGCAAACAGCTTCTGGTAAACACATTAAAATTTTTGGATTTATTGAGCGCGCGAACGCGTCAAAGTGCATTGCGGCAGCAGCGAGGTGCTGGCAGCTTAGTTGTGTTTAACATTGTGCGAGGGTTGTTGGATATGAAGAATATTTTTTTTTTATAATTCCTTTTATATTTTATGAATTTTTTGAGCAACATTTCTAATTTTCAATAATCAAGAACGCATCATAAATCTCCCGACATTCGCCGACTTCTAAGAGTATTTCTAACTTATTTTTCCTAGAAGAAGAAGAATCTTCAGAAAGAAATATTATTTCGCGCCATGAGTAGTGATATCTCCTTCGACTTCAAAATGGCTAACCAATATGGTATAATGATATATTTTATGGCGACCTCGAAAACACCCGCGTAATGAGATTCATGCGATTCCGATGAAATTTCCATAAAAACATCCGGCATATAGGATCTGCCATTCTGAATTTTGTAAAAACCGACACCGGTTTCGTAATCAGCACCCCTGAAAAGCCCCGAATAACGACCGTTTCAACCGAATCCGACGAATTTTAGAAATTGTTGTCCGCCATATTGGTTTTATAGGGTTATCTCAAAACTCTGATCTTTTATCCCATTGATTTCATTTTCATAATATGTATTCTGTTCCCAACAGTTAAATTAAGAGATTGGACGAAAGCACGTCTCTATGACAATTCTTCGAGCAAAGAAGTAGACTCTGTATATTCTTCTGGTTCCAATATTTCGTTTCCCGTTACGAAAATGACGGTTGGAATATTGTTGGATCTTTACATCATATCTTTTTTGAATCAGGAACAAGGAAACACTATTCTTCGAATACAGTTTTTGGGGCTCATATCTCTCTGACTACGAAACTATCCACCTAAATAAGATTCCTTTGAGCTCAATTATCTTTAGTGGAAAATATTCATATATGAATCGTCCAATATAATTTTCGGGATTTTATATAGAATCTATGTGGGAGTTTTTACCGATTTATGGTTATCCTCACATCCACCAAAATGAAATATCTCAGATTACAAAAAGTTCTTTTAAACAAGGTTGCATTTACTAGGAACCTAACTTATCCAACTACCACCGTATCTCAGTGTAAATGCGCTCACATGTTTATGGCAGTCAAGCCGTCAAGTGGCCTTTGGCTGCCAGCCATTACATCTCAAATGCGACACATACCTTCTACTGTTTGACAACATTTTGTTGTTGTTGTTGTTGTTACAGCTGCATTAGCACGAAACCTTTTTGTCCTTTCAACTGCCATTTTTAGTTTTGTTGCACTTTTTTCGGTTACTTAACTTGTGGGCTTAATAAGGTGTTTTCATTGTGTTTGCTTGTAATTTGGTGCTTTTGCACTCACCTATAATGCAACAACACTCATAAATATACACGTATTATAACATGGGCTCACTGTGCTGTGGACTTCGTCACGCACTTGCCGCTCAAACAAAGATTCTTGCAGTTGTGGCGTTGCATGATGTCGAGTCGCGTCGCTGCCAATGTTAATTGCCTGTAATATGAGTGGGGTTTCACAGAATCGCTTAAGTGGCGACAGACGTGTGTCGCGTGGCCGTTTGCTATGTTTTAAATTGCATTTTATTGTTTTTATTTTTTTTTGCCTTTTTCGAATTCTTTGAAATTTTTCATTTTAGTATTTATTAGGTTTTAGTTTGTAATTAATTTTTTCTTTGTTACTTTGTTTGGATATATAGTCTGTGAAACTTTTAATGTTGGGTCTCTTGTGTTGTATTACTGAGTCGTTTTCTATGTTGACTAGCTGGTCTTGAAGTAGGTGACGTTGGTTGTATATTTTCGTTAGAATGTTTGGGAAGTCTGTAATATTATATCTGAATTCTAGTGAGAATAACTGAAATGAAGGGCTATCAGCCAAGTACTCGAAATATATATTTTTTTTTTCAAAAAGAAGGAGACTCCAGATGCACTATACAAGGGCAGATTCATAAATGTAGTACAGGTTCTATATATGATGTCAGTATAGGTCATGCATTATCTTAGATTCTCTTATGATTCATGATATTCTACTCTTCATATGAAAACATGGCATTTTATGTATGGTAAATATATAATGCTTACATAGCTATAAAACTTTCACACTTGAGATCATGGGATGGTTTTACGGTCATACATGTACTATGTCTACAATACCTTCGGTATTTAATCTTATATTGAGAGAAAAACTGTATCTCTTCCATCTCTATTTCGTGAAAATCCAGAGGATCTTATAGGAATCTAGCTTGAAACAAATCTGGATTCTAGTGCAGTACAGAAAAAATGTCAGATGCTTTTTCCTCAATCCAACCTTTATTTCAGCGAAACCCAAGTTATTCTCTACACTAAAATAGTCAAAGATCTAGTGTAACATTTCAGTTTAGTTTAATAAACTTATTTCAAACATACTAGCTATAATGCTTTTAAAATCTTATAGAATTATCTAGAAAGTAGTCTATGATTTTGATATTCCATCAAAACCCTCTCGAGGAAATTATTTCATATTTTGGTTGCTAGCTTAAGATGCTAACGAAACGTCTATTATCTTCTCAGTTGACCTTAATAGAATCAGGTATATTCTGAATAAGGGATCTTACCTATATTTGAGATAATTTAGTCTTATTTAATAGACTTCCCAATTACTGACTCTGATCGTAGTCGAAAGAATTACTGTGTTCTTCTTAAATTTATTGATATTTAGTTCAATCAAATATTATTCGAATTTTCTTGCTGTATAACGTATCATGTCTTCTTAGAATTTCCGATAGATGGCGTTGTAGTCATATTGACTCCAAAAATGTCATTTACCGAGCGATTTCTGTTATATTTTAGTGAAATGTTACAAAAACTGACTAAGTGCAAATGATTTGTTGGAATACATCACATATTCTCTTTTTTGAGAATTCTCAGCTTACTTTTAATCAAATTGTAGATAAGTCAATTTTCGTCCAATTAATATTTTTAAATTTATGTATCTGCAAAAATCTTATATATAACACAAGTAGTTATTAAAGTTCACTTTATTAAACAGTTTCTTAATTAAATTTCCTTTACTTACAAATCAAATTTACAAATTTTCAAGGCAAATCTCCCAAACAAACTGACAAGCCATTGTTTTCGTTGCAATGGAGAGCCACCGCACAAATGCCTGTTCTCTGTTTGCATTTAACGTTAGTGTATACTTTATACTACATATAGTCGTTACATATGTATATTATTCACACAATGAGGAACAATATTTGTTCAATAGCAATATTTTATTGTCGATGATGTAATCTATTTGTTTGTTTGTACTCAATCGATTTGCCATGCATTTGCAACTCAAGGTGCACAGTTACTACATGTTTATTTGTTTGTATGTATGTTTGCGTGTATGAAAAGTCTGCGTTGAAATTGAAAATGTACGAAATTGTTATTTTTTTCTACTTTGCAAAATATTTATACACTGAGTCACGAAAATTATGGCGGGGAAATTGTGTCGTGACATAGTTTTTTGTTATACTCGAGTAGACCACATGCGTTTGATTGAAATGTTTGCAAAATTTATATTGGGAAAATATTGCAGGTGTTTGACTTGGGGTACTTATGTATACACATGTAGGCCCTATAACGGTTTGCTTGTTCACAGTATTAGAAAATTTGTGTTTTGTCTCCCTTTGTCTCTCTCAAAATTTTATAGTTTTTGATTGTGTAATTACGTTGTGTGATATTTGATTTTCGAATGACTTCAGCTCCATTCGAGAAAAGTCATTACTTTGCACTTAATTCTTATGCAAGTGGAAAAATTGTATACAAAATGATCAAAATCAATATTTTTCTTTTTATCTAGTTATACTGGTATTTTTGTATATCTTCTTCTTCTTCTTAACTGGCGTAGAAACCGCATACGCGGTTATAGCCGAGTCCACAACAGTGCGCCACGCATCTCTCCTTTTGGCGGTTTGGCGCCAATTGGTAATACCAAGTGAAGACAGGTCCTTCTCCACCTGGTCCTTCCACCGGAGTGGAGGTCTCCCTCTTCCTCGGCTTCCACCAGCGGGTATATCTAGTACATAAAATAATTAGTAGTTATTAGAACGTTCACCGAGGTAAATATTTGAGAGAAAGAGATCAAAGAGAGCATATAAATCAATATTTATTTGTTCCTGGTACGTGTTCTTTTTCTTCCTCTCGTCCTCAATGTTAACTTACTTTAATTTTCTCTCCTTACCTCACTTTCTATTTTAGCAGCGACTTAAGTCAATAAAGAGAGCGAAATATCTCTCTTTTTATTTAAAATTTAAAATGTCCAATTATTAACAATTTTAAATATTGGATTGGAAATTGTCTGGTTCCCTCCGAAAAAGTTCGCCCAGAATTTAAAATTCGGTATCTATCTAAATAACACTCGATTTTACTGCAGATACTTATTGGTAAGATGTAATGTAGAGAAGCAGGGATATCATATACCATTTGTACCTCATTTTAGTTCATTAAGTACATCAGAGACATAATCGAAATAATCAGAAATATCTATGGTCCTTATATATCTTCTTCTCTAAGTTTCTGATACTCTTTTGCTCATACTATAACTGAGTTATAGGCTGAATTTGATATATGAGTAGCCCTACACAGTCAAAATAATTGTTCAATAAACAGTTTAATTGAGAAACCAGTGTTTGCCTTTCGCACTGTCGGCTACTCAATAATCGATCAGCTGCTATACATTTTTGTTTTTGCTTTTCATAAGAAGTTTATAAGTTTCAACAGCTGATTCCTATTTTCTCAACATCCATAGCCATTATTTCCAGATATCCTAAATCGATATAAATCAGCGTTTTAATCGAGCAAAGTCCAGTTAATTAATCAATTAGCTCCTGTGCGAAAAGACTGTAAAATGGGATTATTGGGAAGTCAGATGTTGATGCTGTTTATGTGAGGGGCAGACAAATAAAGAGAGAATAGAGAACAAAAAAGATAGAGAGAGAGGGAAGAACGTGAGAATGAAAGAAAGATATAGAGAGGGGGAGGGAAAGAGTGAGGAAAATAAAGTAAAAAGGACAAGAAGAGAGGAGAAGCGAAAGAGGAAGGATTATAATGATATATTACAAGTTTTAGAAAGAGAGAAAATTATTTCTACTTTGAATTAAACAAATGCAAATATAGAATTGAAAAATAATATTTTTCCGTTTTCTGGAAATGTATGTATAATATGAACCGGAGATGTTGAGTAATACTTTACAAGACGAACTAATCTTTTGTAAAAGCAAAATAAAAGTAATTTATATTCATTACGAAAAAAGAGAACAAAAATAACAGCAAGTGAATGAAAAAATATACATTTATTCAATCAATACTAAATTGTGCTGATGGGACGCCGTGCCGCGTCGCCTTGCGTCTAAATATTTTGCGTCATTATCAGTATAACCTAATTTTCATGCCAGACACGGGTGGGCCATCAATTGGCTCAATTCGGTGCTGGCTACCGCGTGCGTACACTTTTACGCCAGCTGAACTATTATCCATTTCATGGGCATGTGTTGCGCGTCGAGTGAAGCCACAAATGGGCGTCCACAATTGGAGTAGCTCCCAAGACAACGTCCACCAAATGGCAAAATTCCAGATAACCAACGGAAGGAGTGTGTGTGTGTGGGCGGCAGCAGCGCCGCGTGAATTACACGCTCAGCCTATTGGACGTGAACATGTGTTTAGTCATTAATTAGGCGCGCGCACACATACACTCATACAAGCGCATAAGAGCTTAGTATAATCGTTGAAATGCCAGCGCTGATGAACTACGCTGCGATGATGGATGGCGCAAATGAACGGCGAGTTTGTGTGTGGAGAGACACAAGAGTGAGTGGAGAGGGGGGTAGGTGAGGGTTTAGTGAGATAAAAAATAAATTCATAGCAAAACAATTTGCTGATCTGCCAGTGGAGGCTGTGTGTATATATTTCTATTAAATGGCACTTAATTTAATTTAATAAAAAAAATTTTGTGTCTCTAAAAACCACAATGATTTTTTTTAATTTTTAAGTTTTATTTTTTTTATTTTTATGTTTTTGACCATGATGACGAAATTCAACATATTATACTGCAAACATCTTCAAGATATTAAAAAATATGAAATATGAAATATATAATAGTTAACGAAATTTCAAACAGATGTATGTGCGTTACTCATACGCCCCGTTCGTCCCACTCGAACGCCTCTGCCTCGCACATTGCATAATTATGTTTTTTTTATCATATTTATACGTGTGCCGGTCAGTCAGTGTTGAAATATTGCCAGATTGCTTCTCAAAATTTTTTAATTGTCTTCGTTTTTTTGTTTTCTTTTATGCCACGTTTTGGCGTTTTTTTCTATTACCTTCGTACCCACGTATCTTTTGGTATAATTAAATTTCTGTAAGAAAATGTATAAAACACGTGGCTCACTAAATTGCTGTATTCAATAATTTTTGTGATTTTTTCATGTATTTTACAACTGTGTTTGTAATGATTATTTTTTCTTCGAACGAATTTAAGAATGTATTGTTTTAGGCCAGTTTGGTTTAATAATATGAAAATAAAAACTGAAATTTATTTTTTTATGGATATGAGGGAACTACAGTAGCCATTAAGCATAAAAAAATGGTTCTCATAATTTGGATTTTTTTCTTATGCCTTAACCTCAATGCTTACCAAATAATTTTTAAAATAATTATGATTTCTTAAATTTTGTATCTTAAAACAATAAAAATGTTAAATACAAAGAAAAAACTTTGTTGATTTTACTTTGGTACAATTTACATCTCGCTTCTCTTCCTCATTTCTGTGGTGAAGATCTAACGTTGTTTAAGTGAAAAGTACTTTCAATATGCTAACATAAAAACTTTTACGTTGTGACAGCTATCGAAACAACTTTCGGTATAGGGTGATATGGGAGAAAGCTTCCTGTATTAAATAAGAACGACGTCACTGAACATTTGACCGAAAAATTTACCATTTCTGAACAGTTGAGGATTGAATTTGGTATTTTTGAACTATTTATTGAAATAGAGTTATTTGTCTCTTAGCCGACGAAATGATGCCTACATTTAGGGATGTCCAAAAACGTTATATTTTCAAATATTTGTTCAAATACATTAATAACGAAAAAATAAACTTATTTAAAATGAACTTTGTGAATAATAAGATAAAAAAAAATATAAAACAAGTAAGGAAAGGCAACTGAACATTTTATACTCTCGCAATATATTGAAGAAATTTTATTAAGATAACACACAATTTGAACCATATATTCGGTATAAAGTAATATATAGGGGCTGAGGTAATTCCTGAGCTGATTAAAATCATTTTCATGACCAACATACACTATATCTAAGATTATATGCTCATTTAATTTGGCTATATAGATATTACCCGATTAACAAACAATTGAGCCCATCGAAATTTTTGAAAATCCTATAATTAGGTATATGAGAGCTAGGGAAATTTATGACCCTATTTTAACCATTTCTGATACAGAGACATACTATTAGAAGAAAAAAAATACTCTGAATTAAATTGAGATATCTGAGAGATTTACCTATATTTTCGGTGAAAAATTACGATAAAACAGTGAGTTCTTCATATTCGATATCCGGTTCATTGAAAAGTTATAGTCCGATTTCGACAATTTTTTCACAAGTGATGCCACGGATTATATACAATATTTGTGTAAAGTTTTATTTCGGTTTCTTCATTGGTCACTAATGTATATATTATAAAGTGAAGGAATCAGATGAAATTCCAAATTGAGTTATATTGGAAGTAGACGTGGTTGTGAAACGATTTCTCCCATGAAGAATAATAGGGATACTATTCAAATTTTATTGATAATATATTTTTGAGCTTTTTCTCTCTGTTTAACCCTTCTGATATCTTTGGGCCAATTTGACTCAATTTTCATTGAAACTCGTCGGAATTCGCGTGTTAGTCTATTCGTATTGTATTGATTGTTCTTCTATTTGTAAACTGCAGTAAAAGGAATAGATAAATATGAAAATTAAAATAATATATGTTTTTTATGTTGCTGGAGGATGCCAAATGTAATTTCATTACACTTATTATGTTATTGGGTCAATTTGACCCACCTAGTATTTTGAAACATTTTGCCTTTTATTATTACATCACTCGATCAAAAACGCCGACAAAGAAAGCTAGTTATCGGACATCGAGTATATTTTGCACAGCTCTATGCTCTGCCAGAAATGAATCCACCAAAAAACGATCTGTCATCATACAAAAAATTCGAACAAATATTCAGCTGTTTGTAGTACGTGCCAAAATTTTGTTAGCAAGGAACACAGCAGCTTAGTTTGTGAAAATTGCCGTTAAAACATACATATCTCAACTATTTTCTACAATTAACATACACGAATTTGGTATCCCCGCAAAACTAATACGGCTGTGTAAATTGACGTTGAGCAACACCAAAAGCTCCGTCATGATTGGGAAGGACCTCTCCGAGCCGTTCGATACCAAACGAGGTTTCAGACAAGGTGACTCACTATCGTGCGACTTCTTTAACCTGATGCTGGAAAAAATTATAAGAGCTGCAGAGCTAAACCGAGAAGGTACAATCTTCTACAAGAGTGTACAGCTCCTGGCGTACGCCGATGATATTGATATCATCGGAAGCAACAACCGCGCCTTTTGTTCTGCTTTTTCCCGCATGGATAAGGAGGCGAAGCGAATGGGTCTGGAGGTGAATGAGGACAAGACGAAATATCTCCTGTCATCAAACAAACAGTCGGCGCATTCGCGTCTTGGCACCCACGTCACTGTTGACAGTCATAACTTCGAGGTCGTAGATAATTTCGTATACCTGGGAACCAGCATTAACAACACGAACAATGTCAGCCTCGAAATCCAGCGCAGAATAACTCTTGCCAACAGGTGCTACTTTGGACTGAGTAGGCAATTGAACAGTAAAGTCCTCTCTCGACGAACCAAAATTAAGCTCTACAAGTCGCTTATCATTCCGTCCTGCTTTACGGTGCAGAAGCTTGGACGATGTCAACATCAGATGAGACGACACTAGGAGTTTTCGAGAGGAAAATTTTGCGCAAGATTTATGGTCCTCAGAACATTGGCAACGGCGAATACCGCAGACGATGGAACGATGAGCTGTACGAGTTATACGACGACATTGACATAGTTCAGCGAATAAAAAGACAGCGGCTACGCTGGCTAGGTCATGTTGTCCGAATGGACGAAAACACTCCAGCCCTGAAAGTGTTCGATGCAGTACCCGCCGGAGGAAGCCGAGGAAGGGGAAGGCCTCCACTCCGTTGGAGGGACCAGGTGGAGAGCGACCTGGTTACACTTGGGATCTCCAACTGGCGCCGAACTGCGAAGGAGAGAGACAGGTGGCGCACTATCGTCGATTCGGCTATAACCGGCTAAACGGTTGCAACGCCAATCACATACATACAACATACACTTAACTTGATTCAAATAAAAAAATATGAACTCTTTCAATAAAATAGTGTTATTAGTGGAGTTTTTTTAAGTAGGTCAAATTGACCCAAAAAAAGTGCTTTGTAAAACTTCGAATTATTGTCTTTAATTATTTTTATGTCTTTTGTATCGGAGACCGTCGTATTTTCCGGAAAGAAATTGTATATTTTATAAAAGAATCAATATAATAAAACGTTGCATACATTTTGGCGCCAAGTGTAAATGATCAGCATGTAGTAGTTTTATTTAATATTCATATCATTCTATTGAATATATTGAATACAATTCCATTGAACAGCTCATCTATCCAGATGTGCCATTTTGTCTATTATTTTACTAAACATATATATTTTCTATACGATCCACTCTAGTCCGCACAACCTACAGACAGCAAATCATTTTATTGTTCATTACCACCTCAGCAATTGCTGCATTAACTAAATACCCACAGTTCATTAGCTGCACACGGAATTCGGCCAACAGACTTGCCACAATTAAATGTAATCGATGGCGGGGCAGCTAAGCCACAGCCACAATCGGGACCACCCGCTGCTTAACCACTCAGCCATTGAATTTTAAATCTCCCATTGCCGCAGTCAGCAGTCCGCACTTCACAAATTAGCGCAAAATTCCCAGACAGCGGAAAAACAAAAGCGAAAATAAAGAGAAAAATAGAGAAAAAAGAAGGGATAATAGAAAGTAAAATGGTAGCCAATAGGCAAATGAGTAGCAATTTAGGTCGTAGAATTTTATTTATTTATTTACTTCAGGTTCGTAGATTCAACTCCTCACACCCACATAGGGTTGTATTTGCTTACTAACTTCGCAATTAATTAATTTACTTGCTGCATTTGTTGGAACGTAACGTCTGCCTCTTGAACTTAGCCATCTCATAGACTAAGATAAATCGCATTTACGCATTTACATGAAAAGTTTAATTAGAAAGAAAGTTCTGCGCGCGCTCTCTCTCACTTTCTCTTAAGAATGAAAACGAGAAGCGTGGATGTAGCAAAATAAGAAAAGCGAAAAAATGCAACAAAAAGTAATAATATTGAACTCTACGCTGTAATTATGCAGTTTGAACGATTTTCTAGCTAATACCTCACTAAAACACACACTGCCATATAAATATATCTGGAGCATAACTCTCAAACACACACTCCCTCGAAGTGTACCTTTTGTAAAAGGCGGCGAAAAAGTTTACTCTTCTTTTACTCGCCTTAACTTTTCATTTCTCAAACACTTTTTTGTTTCAATTTTTATTTTTTAATTTTTTTTTTTTTTTGGTTGTCTTGTTTCTGCTCCTGTTGCAACATTTGATTGGCATCGTAACGAAGGTCAGTCAATACTTTGGGGATTGGGTGCTTTTTTGATTAGGTACACGAGGAGAAAGTGTAACAGAAAATGTTGGAATCAATATGGTAAAAGTTTTTCATTTGAGTTCGAGTGCAAAATTGGCAGCGAAAGTTAGTGGCAAAATAATTTTGTTTTTTTTTCTGTCGGGTTTCTGTCGGGGTGTAAGCGCTTTGTTGTTGTCGTTGGCCAATCGGATTTGTTGTGCGGAAATCATTAAGCAAGGCGGATGAGTACCGGATTATGATTTCAAAATGAAAATTTAACTGTTTTTATGGCTGTTGGAGTTTTCGAAGCTTTGGAATGAGCTCTAATTGGTAGGGCCGGAAATTTTTGCCACTAGTTTATATTTTTGAGAATTTTTGGGAGCTTTTATTTTTTTTGTACAAATATTAGTCTGGTTTGCGATGATATTTTCAATAATTTCATTGCTTCAGCTCGATCAGCAACTCCCTGATCTCTATAAGTATTTTTAGTTCTATCTTAAGTAAGAGCTTTAAGCTTTTTGTCGTATCCAATTTATTCTGAAAAATTTGTTTAAATTAGCTTTCGAAAAGATACTAACTGGAGGAAATTCTAGTACAGAGAAATGCTTTGCTTTTTGTCATCAAATCTAGGAGGAATAATCACACATCTAAATTGTTCAAGCGTTTCTTCGTCTCTACGTCGTCGTCTTTACTCTTCCTAAGTTTAGGATTGCACAAAATAAGAGTTAAGATTTAAGGTGCTACCCAAATTTTGCGACGTTGCTTCTCAACGGCGCCCCTTTTTCGGAAATATAGCAAATTTTGTTGTGTGGAAATATTTTTTTCTCAACTCAAGAAAAGTTCAGGTCTCAATTGAAACTAAAATATGCTATTCTATAGGTTTTTAATAAATGACTTCGTAAGAAAGCTTTGAAAAATTGCTTCTAAACTACAAATTCTTAATTAAGAAAAATCAAATTCTCAAGAAATTAAAAAAAAACTTGATGAAAATCTCCATATTATAATAAAATGTTGCCTACATTTTGGCTCCAAGTACAAAGTAGTGAGCCATAGGAATTAGGTATGTTTTTAAAGAGCATGAACACTACAGACCTTAGAATATTTTTGCATTATGTTTGTGAATTTTCCAAAATCGAATTTTACCGTCATATGTCAAACGGTAAATGGTTGTTCATATATAATTCTCCCCATATATCCAACGAGAGTATAGTATGTACATTCTTATAGCATAAAAGCTAAATTTTGCTTGCTATGCTATTCTATGTTATGCCAAGCTATGCCATGCCATGCTATGTTATGTGCACGTATGATAAGTGGCAATAGATTAAACTTTAACACTATTTATGCATTCATAGTTTGTTTGCCAAGCGTTGTACTCTTATACCCCAGTTGCAGAACGGTTGCAATGAAACAAAAGTGCAACAACAAAAGTCGTAAATCAAAAGTGCATGGCAGCACACATAACATAAATTTTTTTGTACAAAAACAACACTTCAAACGAAAGAAAGTTTAAAAAATTCCATAAAAACCTTTAGTAATACTAAATGGCAGTCAAAATTTCTCGGAAAGAAGAACTAAAGTCGTAATAACAACAACAACGAGGGAAGTTTGTAAAAAATAGCTGTTATTATCATTGAAAAGGCGTTAAAGCGAAATACATGGAAATACACTGGTCCACACATGTATGGAAGACACTCTACAACGCAGGTGAATCGCTGAAATCGTGTGGGCGGCTGGAGTTTTCGCTGTAGTAGCAAACTTTTCGGTTGTGGCAAGTGAGGAAAAAACAAATTTTCGGTTTTCGGTGACACACATGCACTACTTGCCGCCCCAAATGTTGCACGCCCCACGTGCCACCTTCGTTTGCAACTTTTCTGTGCAGACTTTATTAATTTATTGCGATGCCGCCACCGAAGGCTGTCTTAATGCGAGCGAAAAATGAAAGAGGCAGTCAAGGTGAGGGAGCGGTGGGCGCTCAACTCCAAGGTGCAGCACGTTGCACGTTGCACGATGTTTTCCATGTGTTTTTTTTTTGTTATTTTCTTAGCGTATTGGCGGAAATGGCGGCGCTGCGAAAACATTTGTATGCGCTCGCATTTTTTTTCATATTCATATGCGCGCGTGCCTGCAATGTGGGGCATGGACGTGTTCATGTTGCAGCCTTTCAATGTTGCATGTCATTCGTGTGGCGCAGGGCGGTGGATGCATGCAACTATCTTGCTTGTATGCCTTTTATTTATTTATTTATGCAGAGCGAAGTGCGTGCGAAGTACATATTCATGTGTGTGGGTGTGTCTGTTATTGTTGTTGTAATCACCCGTGCAACACACCTCTCTACTTTCAGCCATTTGCCGCACACACTGGCTGGTGGTACATTTGAACTTTACTTGTTTGCTTGTGTGTTATTGTTTTTGCTTTTTTGTTTTTTTTTCTTTGCACTTTTGTTTGTGCTTTTTTCGCTTTGCGCTTTACGCCCTTCGGCGCTTGTGCCTCGCGGCTCTTTGTGTAATCTTTCATTCATTCAGTCATTCATTTTATCGCCTCTCATTGCCGTACTTTTGACAGTTAGTTGACTGGCGAGATAGCGTCGTCATTGCGACGCGCCTGCTTGCCTACTGTATGCTTGGTGAGGCGTTGTTTGTTTGGATAGTAAATAAGATTTGCCGCATTGCCTTGAACTTGAATGTTGTGTATGGTGTGCCATACATGAATCGACTCGGTAATATTTAACGATATGCCGGGATAATTTTTGTGTGCCAAATGGATGAAATTAAGCGAATTCGTTTAAGAGATTCACATTAAACTTTTAAGAATGCTCGTAAAAGGTAAAAGGTTTCGCTGAGACTTAAGGATATGAAACGGGTATCAATTATCAAATATTATATCGAAATGACCAGGAAGATAAGCTGTGTCTCCATCTGTTTGTTTACATGTAGAGGAAATGACTTGATATCTTCAAATATAGTTTTCTTACCGGGACGAGTTTCTTGGTTGTTCACTGGAGGTCTAAGTGCTTTTATATGTAGAATCCCTACAGTAACGGTATGAACATGGATGAAAGATTATTTCAAATAAATTACGTAAAATGACGAAAAACTTTTGGAAGAACCCATTATCGGAATATAAAATCTTTTATAAAAGTATGCCTATCTCCTTTATATTTTTAGAGTTAAAGTTTGTGATCCAATTACTGCTACTGATTCGGAAAAAGTCGGTTCATTAGTTCTTAATTAATGCATTTCACTGAAAAGGGCCAATTTGAAAGATCTGGAAAAATACTATAAAAAAGGGTTGTCATATTATCAAGAAAAATTTGACAAGCAGAATAAAATATTTTAATGACATATTAGGTTGGCAAATATCTCCCTTTTTTGCTCTTTATTCATTGCTTTATAAAATGTGTTACAGTGATCGGATTTAGTTCAAATATGCACCGTTTCGTACGATAATCTGTTTCCATCTAGACGGCAACTTCATAATACCCTCCTCGTAGAAGCCCCCCTTCTTATTTGCGAAAATCTCTAATAGTCACTTTTCACAAGCCTCTTTTGAGTTCAACTTTATACCACCAAGGGCGTTCGACATGGACAGGAACATGTGGTAATCACTTGGCGCTATGTTCGGGCTATATGGTGGATGCGATAAAAACGACCGTTTTCAATTGATTTAATCGTATGTGATCCATTTTACATCGAAAGTCACCATCCGCTTCAAAAATGGGTCGAGTTTGTTCCGTTTCAGCAGCATATCCCAGGCGTTGATTCGGTCCAGAAGGGTTTTTTGCGTCAAATCATGCGTCACCCAAACAGCAATCTTTTTTGTGTATCCAGCCTTCTGCAGATGGTTTAAAATGGTTTGGTGACTAACTCCCATCTCCAGGGCGATGTCACATGTCGGTCTAACTCGATGTATTCCATGATTTGATCGGTATTCGTCGTCACAGGCTGGCTTATCCATGTTGTCGTTTTCGCTCTTAATCGTCGAAATCATTCTTTCGCAGTTCGAAGTACACGAAGAGTACCATCACCCAAAACACCATTAATCTCACGGAACATTTTTCTACCGGATTTACCTTTAACGAAGGAAAACTTTAAAATAGCGCGAATTTCGGCGTTAGTGAAGTCCATGTATACACGTCTATAACTGTTGAAAGCAATATTAAAACTAATCATGCATAGCGGCGTTTTGTAGGTTATGTCAAGACCTTTCAAAGATGTATAGTATTGACAGATACGAGCTCTGTAGCGCTTTATACATTGCCGCGAAATTCATAAGACAAAAAGGCAGAAGGGAGACATTTGCCAACCTAATATTAATATAATTTTGGAGTTGCACAGATAGATATTTTTTTTTTAGAACTATCACCATATTTAATTTTATCCAAAAGTAACTCAAAATTTCAATTACAAAGGCAATAGCATCGAATGAATAAACTAAATCAAGTCAATTGAAATTCTCTGGTAAGAATTAAGGTGATTCCCAAATCTCTCAAGAATTATTCTTGATCAAACTGCAGATTTTTATTTAAGATTTCAAACAAAATTATCCTTCACCTGCATTTTTTGACAGCTTGGCTTATGACGTTCATGAGTCCTAAGCCAATGCAGGTGAATGAAGAAGATGTAAAAAAGACCAATCCTAGTCGAGAAAAACTTAATTATTTATAAAAACGTACAATTTGTATTCTATTTATATTAAATTATATGCAAAACATCTTTAGCATTATTTGGCTTCATACCCATTTGCATAAATACGATAAAAGTCATAAAAGATGTTTGCTTTGGCGCTTTTCACCATTGCATAATTTCAATTCAACGTTTATAGACGCCACAAAGGCAATAAATTGACCGCAGCCGGCGATAAACAACTAAAACAAACCAACAACAAGAAAGTGCGTTTATCAAAATTACCTGAGAAACTACTTTCGTCAATTACCCACACCAGCTAAATGAAAACACTAATTAGCAGTGAAATTTGTGAGTTGGCAATGCCGCTTTACCGTTATGTAATCAACTAAAGTGCATAAATGGCCTACAACGAGTACCAAATAGTTTCAGTTTCACAATTTCAACAACAAAACCGCACCCACTTGCCTCCAACACTCTCTACATTTCTTGTTGGTGCGCCGGCAAATTAACTGTACTCCGCATTTTGATTGCCAACCAAAAACGCATTTGCTGCAACAATCAGCAATGCAAACTTGACTCGTAAATTACAATGACCGCAGTTAATTATAAAAAACAATTAAATGAATATAACAACAACAACAAGAAATAACCGCACCTTGCGATAACGCCTTCACCCTCTTCTTCTTTCATTTATATGGCGACGTCTGCTGCTCAGTCACCCATTAGCCTTAACACCATTTTTTGAGCCGAAAATAACAAACCGTTATTTATTTCTATATTTGTTTGTAAATGTATTTGTGTGTGTGCGTGACATTTGAAGGAGGCGTCGGAAAAGCGCACGCCTTGAATACCAGAAAAAGCAGTGCACCAGTAGTGACTCCCCACACTGTTTTCGTTTTTCACCGGTCACCTCCAACATTCACCGCACTATGCTTGCTTTGCTAAAAAGGAGGTTAGCAGCAACACCCATAACTACTACAACAACAACAAACGTGTAAGCAAAGTAGTGCAGCATGAAAATGCGAATCGCGTGCTTTCGGCTCACTTTCCGGGACGCGACGCGACCACCCAAACAAACGATAAACGTCTGCAATTTATAAAATTAAGTCTGAAGGCGACGACACTCCAACGAACAATTGGGGGGGGACACAAAAACGAAAAAAACTGGAAAGCGAAATGTAATTGGTAAATGCAAACGGAAGTGAAAAATGCGCTTAAAATGAGTGCGCTTTGTTCCACAGTGTTTGCGATTGTGTGTGTCGTAGTAATCGTGAAAAAGTGCAATTAAAGTAGTGCTCTGAGGTGCTGACGTCTATTCGTACCACCCACACGCCCAACACGCAATGTCGGGTGGTTAGTGGAGTGGGGCTATTGGGTTGTGTGGTCGCTGATAGTGTCCCTTGGGCTTTGGATGAGAGTATAAAATGCATTATGAAATATGCAATTTGATGGTTAATGAACTAGATGTTTATTATATATACCAAAGAATGCTAAGGAACAACCTTCGGAATGTCGCCGAAGGAGTCATCAGATAAATCCTCTTGGTTTCATCAGAGTAAGCACCGCTTTCTCTTTCGAAGCTATAGAGAATTTGAAGTACTTCTTTGGGGATGATAAATCTGAAATCTTCTCTCCTAGCTACAGTTGTGGAGTGACTTACATATACATATGAGACTCATATCTATTATGTAGGTTCCACTTTTAACTAATAAGATTTCCGTTTTCCCCTGAATATATTTCTGAATATGTCTATGTTAATACATGTTTGTTGGACGTCCTAGTACTTCAAGCGCTGTGAAAATTATTTTTTCAAATCTCTCCCCTACCAAATCCACAGCGACCCTATTCATCAAATGGATGAAAGAGTACAGTCTAGACCTGAACATTTCTGTCGATGACATCAAAATTCCGACTGTCTATAACCCTAACATTTTTGGTGTTAAACTGGATAGGCCCGTATGCTACCTGTGAAGGAGCATATCGGAACGCTCTCCAGACAGATTCTGTTGGAATGCTTTCGTAGAAAGTCACCTACTGGAAGCCGAGCCGCCTCCCAGAACCATCAATAGTACCTTCCTGAAATACGTCGACGACGTACAGGACTCTAACGACAGGATTCGAATGCGACAGATTTTGGACAAGCATTGAACGCCATTCACAGAAGAAGAATAACACCTTCATCGACTCCTTCCCCAAGAATGGCGTACTTGGAGATAAAACACCACCCATCGCAGACACAGAGCTCGAGTTGCCTCGCGCAAGCTGGTTAAACTCCTACTTATCCAGAGTAGTCCCCGCATGGCACCAACCACCCCTTTGCATGCCCTCTAAACTCTACTCATCTAAGGGGTGCCTCTAGTCCGACCCTATTGAAACAGCTCGTTTCTTGGGCCTCCCGTTTGATGACTTCGGTGACAATTAATTTAGTCTTGCCGGTTGAGGAAGGCTTGGGTAACCGTTAACTTATGAGTCATGAATACAATACAAGAGAGTATGACACAAAAATGTGGAATTTTATATTTCCATTTGTTTATAACAGTCTCTATAAATTATACCAGTTTCGCTACTTGCAGCACTAAAAGCAGTTGGTTGATGATCTAAGAAAACTACAAAATCGTGTAGGATCGCTACAAAAATACAGTCATTAGAGAATATTTGAAGTGCGGATACGCTCTCAGCTCCTGACAAGCCTATCCGCCATTCATTACCTGAACAAATACCAGAAAATATTTTATGGTTTGGGTAAATTCATACTACTCTAATTGAATTTCTATATTTATAACTTCTATTACTATTTACGTATTATAAGCATTTGTGCATTACTAAACTAGTTATGAACCGTATATCAAATTTCACCCCAACAAGTCAAAGAAAATATTTACACGAATGACAGCAAATAAGCTCATTCGATGAGGAAAAGCTCGAGTCTAATAAATTATAACCGTAAATATTTACGGACTCACAATGTAGTATTGAAGTATTGTCAACGACACAATCAGCAGTTTGACATTTGCGATTAGTGCGTCGCACACGGAAAATCGAAACTGAAATGCTGTCATCGATACGTCAAAGCACTGACAGTTTAAACGCGTGATGGCCACGACGGGACACCGACGACAGTTGTGGTACGAGTTACTCGTATCTATTAGCATAACGCCAGCACGCAATTTGAAGTCCAAATACTATTGGCAACAAAGCAGACTATAATCTGCTGTAACTGTATGGTGTGTGTAAGGAAAGAGCTTTCGTGTAGAGAGCTACACAAAGCGGATGAGATTAAATAGTGGTGGAGAAGGAGCTATGAGTTCGATTATTCTTTGTGTGTGCATCTAGGTGGTCTTCTCATGTGGTGACCAGTATTGAGATCTTGTTTAGACACATATGTATATGTCAAAATCACAAAATTGTTTCTTCATCTACTTGTCAGTATATATGTAAGCTACTACTTTGCTTAAAATAGGTTATCTAAAAGTGAAATCATCTTTTGAGCATCAGAAATAACCTTGGTGAATCCCTAATGAAGCCTAATCTAACAGTGAAAGTGAATGTTAAAAGCGCTCTGAAAGTTATCGATCTGGTATTTGCTGGCTGATGGAAAAGAGATTAGAGGTGACAAGAAGAGGAAGGACAAGGCTAAGAAGGTTAAAAAAATAATATTCTTATTACTTCGTTTTTGAGAATTAGAATGGAAATTGTTATAAAAATCTTCGACAAAAGGTAAAAGGCTTCAAGTCAAAGGGTCTAATTCCAAATTATTTTATTGGGTCGTTTTAAACGGCACTTTCACCGGCGTTTAAAGATCTCCAGCGTTCCTAAATCATGTTGGAAACCACGATAGTTAGTTTTCGATCATACATCGAACATATAATGTGGATCTCCCGCGCTTATTTTTTTGGTTAGAAGAAGTTTGACATTATCTAGCGAGGATCTCTCTTCGAAGAAATGTCCAGATTAATTTAATTTAGCTTCGATCGGTTTGAACTAAACACCAGCGGCGGTGTAGTCATGGACTCATCTACTGAATTCCCTCCTATTAAAAATTAATTAATACATTGGGGGTACCACTTGCAGAGCTTGACTGTGACAAAAATCAATATAAAACTCAATTTAGTTGTAAATTAATTTCTATTGACGACAATGAATACCGTTAAACATGCGACCGGCCATTACACACCGCAGTTGGTCAGTCCCTACAGACCACGGTATGCATGTGGGCCCCTATAATCGCTGGCACTGAGGTCAGCGTTGACTGTCAGCACTGATTGTGCGGCATTGCTGATGATGGCTTAAATGGTGGTATTAGCAATAGTCATCATCATCACACTTTTTCACACACTTACAAAGTGATTATGGCTGACGAAGCCATAAATCTGTCAAATTAACTTGGAAGCGCTTAGCGACGGATGGCGAGAGAAAACGAAGGAGAGAAAGAGCATTGTCTGCTGTCAAAAAGTAGTGTTGAACAAATGAATTTTTGCCGTCCGTCTTTCCTTCCTACAGCTGTTAGTTATCGCTCATCAACTCATATTTATTTTACAACTAAAAACTAGAAAGAAGAAGAAGCAGAAGCAGAAAAGGCAGTGTTGCATGCGCAAAATGGGCGTTCACTTTGGGCGGCAACAGCCGCAGCAGCTTTGCATGTCAAATGACACACAAAACTTTTTCCGCGTTAACGGTAAAGTGCAGTTACTTTCTTCTTAATACGCGCTTAGCGACTTTTAAGTGCTTAGCTGCAAAATGCTGCAAAAGCTTTAATCCACTTAACTAACGAGCATTCGAATAGCTAATTTTAATACTCATAACTCCAACAAAAGTATTTACTAACTCTACGTAGTAGCTCGTACTCAAACAATTTAATTCATGCGTATTTTTTTGTTTTTGGAGCTGCATTTCACTTAAATAGAGTGCTGAGTCTGCAGGGTGGAACTGCTGAGGTGGCTATGCTTTTTGCAGACTCGCTTTCAGCGTGCCGCCTCTTTAAATGGCAGCGAAAGTTTTGCTTGCTCTTGCAAAAATTTCCATGCCAAGTTTGCTGGACAATGATGGCATGCAGTTTCTTTCTAAACCCATTGCGTTGACATTGTAAGAGGCGTGGCTCACTTTTTGGCGTTGTGACTTTACTTGACGCTCGGCTACATTTTTGGGTTATTCTTTTAACGGTGTTGTTGTTTGAAAACTTGTTTATGACAAGTTGGAGAGTTGATAAAAGTGAAGAAATTCCTCTTGGATTTCTCATAAATGTAGTTGGGAATGAGATTAAAAGCCGATTATACACACTAAATTTAATCGCCACTTTTTGCCAAAGTGTCGAACTTATTTAACGGGTCAGTGTGACACAGTGACATTGTCACATTGGTTAATGAACTTCAAAAAAATAAAAAATACATTTCAAAATATCTAGTTTACTAATTTGTGTGCTGATTGCGGCAATATTTTACAAACAAATTAGAATTTATTGTAGTTTAAAGTGTAATCCCAAAAATGATAATTTATTCAATTAATAATTTTTAAAATTTATTTTATTTTATTAAATGTATTAACTTTATTTTTTTTTATTTTTCTTTCAGGTATGTAAACTCCCAAATTCGTTTTAAAGTATTACTTTGAATAAGTGGTAAGCTAAATTTAACTTTTTGCTTCATTGACTGAGAATTTTTTGGCTTAGTTGGTTTGTCTCAACCATTTTTACCTATTACTGGAACCTATCCGGTAGGACTATTGCTGTTATCATATCTTTGTTGGTGATTTTCAGCTATGGATAGACAATTTTACTTATTTCCAAAGTCTTCTACAAAATCTGTCATTAAAAAATAATCTAGTTCCTTAATAGCATCATCCAAATTTAAATTTTTGAATCGTAATCAGTGTAGTTAGCCACCCTAGTGGACTTCACTATTTGGAGCAACATATGTATATTTGTTCTTAACAAATTTTTAACCACTTCTTTGAAATTTGGGACACCTTTGTCAAGGTGATATGGAAGACACTTGTATTTAGTTGTATTTATGTATATGTTATATTAAGCAGACAAAGTTGGTTTGAGATCTCTTGGATTGTCAATTAAGATAAGCAGAATTTCATTCAAACCACAATTAACCTTAAATAACCTTTTTTTGGCCATACAATCCAGTTTCCAAAGTTGATTAAAAACACAAAACCGTAATTTTGATTTTGTGATACATAGTAAATTTGCTATAATATGGCATCACCGATGACATAAAGTCCAAGATCAAAGTCTAATTAACGTAATCGAAATATATTAACAAGTTCTCACTTGACCTTTTTGGCAGGAACGATTTTAAAATCAATTTTTTTTTCAAGATATATCTGACTCTGAATTGAATATATTTATTAGCAGGGTCTTGACCAAAGAAAGTCGAGCAAACCAGTGTCACATTACATTTTATATCAATATTTGATATCAGCGCCATCTACCGTGTAAATGATGGAATTATTATTATCCTCATTTAATATACTGAATTAAATTGCACACTAAATATGATTTATCAAAGACAGTTGAACATAGCTCGGATTGAGAGGTTGTTATTTTACAAAATAAATAACGGTAACTTAATAGCAGTAAATTATATGTTGAAATTCAAAAACTTAAATTTCAAACTCCGTTCGGAAGTTCAAAAGTGCAACAAATCTAATTAACATGTTTCAAATTGCTTTATAGTCATTAACACTTTGTATATTTTCCGAGTGTGAAAGCCTCTATGCTTACTACAGTGCTACAAACGTAAGAACTACACAAGCTTTGCAAACAATATTTCAGACGAACTTCATACTCAACTCAACTGGTGCAAGGAAAATATTGCATTTTGCCACAGAACTTTAAATAAACACGTGCCTTCGTCCATCTGTACAGTGTGTGCTACTTTCCGAAAGCCCAAACATAGCGGCATTTATGTAACATTAGTGGTGTTTGGTGGAGCACAGTTAGTCGTCGCCGCAGTGTAATTTCACTCATTTTCTGGTACTAAATTTCATGCTCCTGCTTATGTTTGTACATTTCCAAATTGCACTTTATAGTAGCAGAAGAACTAAGTTTAGGGGGAGCTGAAAATTATTTATTCTTGCAAGTTTGGAGTGTCGGATCAGAACTTTTTAGAGAGCGAGACCACGCCTACTTTTCAAAAATTTCAACCAAGTCTACCAAGTCCGCTTAAGCTATGAGCCCCTGCCTTAAATTGCAGTATTTGTGGGCGTGGCTACAATCTATAATCCGTTTACACCTAAAATGCAACTATAACCTCTTCTCTCATACTTCTGGAGCTCGTCTCGCAAATCGATCAGTTTTAGCCCTTACAAACAACCGTTAGTTGCACAAAACCATAATACTCTTTGCAAACGGTGCTATAGTATAAAAAATAAAAACAACAACACCAAAAAGCGATTAGCTACTGGCTACTGGGGCTATAGCGTTGCGGCGTTTATCGGTCGAACATGTGGTAGAGTGTTTTTGGCCCGCTGCCCATTGCCTGACATGACCGCAACATATCCAGTTATGTTCGTATATTATTTCACAGCCAATAATGTATGTGCTGCTGTAAATTTGCTCATAAGTGTATGCCTGTGTGTGTGTGCGTGTGTTTGTGGATGGGTGCGCAGCGTAGTACCAATGACCGGAAAAGTAATGCGGGCTCACGACCTATTGTACTGCTGCAGCATTTCAATTCAATTTGTTGTGCGCTTTTTGCCGTTTTGTTGTTGTTTTTTTTTTACTGTTTTCGGGCCTATTTGAGTTTTTGGCCAAAGCTTGTGTGCAATGTGTGTGCGAGCGCCTACTGCTCTGTCTGTGTACTTAGCAAACTTGCTGCTACTTGCTATAAACATGTATTCTCTGTTTCTGGGCAAGTATTCGTTTTTGTGAATTTTTGCAATTTTGCAGGATTGACCCATTTTGGTGTGGCTATTATGCTGCGTTCTTTGTTTTCATCACACAATTGTTTTATTGCAATCATTTTCGGGTTTACAGGCAGGCAATATATTTCGTGAAGAGGTGTACATTTTTTTCGCTAAAAATATTTATTTAATTTTTTGGAGTTTTTATTTATGTTTCTATTACGTTAAAAGGTTTAGTAAATTCATTATTATTCCAATTATTGGCTTTGGTAATCTGTATTTCGTGCTATATTAATGCGATCGGGTTGCGCTAAATGGCGCTAGAACGATAAGATTTCGTACTAGAAAAACTTCTCAGACAGTTTTGTGATTGCTTGACTCAGTACTGTTGCATGGATCAAGGTCAAAGGTCATGATCAAAGATGGACACCAGCAAAGAGAATATACATACATACGCAATATTTTATAGTTTTTCTCGATACCGATAAAATACTGGAAATCGTTGAGTTCAACCGCCATATAAGCACTATTTTGATTTTCCTGGAGTTAAATATGGCACAAAAACCACTTAAATGAAGCTGTATTTTTTGTTTCCTGCCCGAAGTATGGGTGTGACATGAGTCCACACCTTATGTATCGAATTTCCATCCGCAATTATCTACTTATCTAAATCGGTCCATTTCTGAAGCGATTGGTTACTGGTAATGAAAGACGGGTCACATATGACAACGTCAAGCGAAAAGTGGTCGTATCGCGATGAGCCCACACCAACGATGGCCCAGCTATATGTTGATTGGTTTTGTTATACAACTTTGCTTCCGCCGTTTTCCAATAGATGTCTCTGGGGTCAAGCACTGGTCGATTTAATCGATTAAATCGTTTTATATCGATCTTGGAGATTTGTGTCAACATTAACCCAACAAAATATTTGTAGAGGTCTGTTTGCATCTCAAACTTATTCACAACTGAAAATATCACTTTTTGAGCCGAATTTTCGACATTTGCGGGAAATTTTACTTTTACTTTTTAATTCCAAGAAAAGTGCGGCTGAGGCTCATCGATTCAGATATGTACGGTGAGGCTGTCCTAAGTGAAAAAGCCTTACATTTACATATTAAATATTTATATTTGGTAGAATTGACAGGGAATCATTTTTCTTTAAACGGCCAAAATCTTAGTTCTGAGCTGTACTATTAACAATTGGAACGCTTGAAGGAAGCCATCGCCCAGAAGCGGTCAACTATAGCTAATAAGAGAGGTATCCTGTTCCATTGGGACAATTTCAGGCCCCATACATCGCTGATGACTCGCCAGAACATCCGCAAGCTTGGTTGAAAAGTTCTAATGCATTCATAGTCTGAAGCATATAGTATATAGTCAAGTGATTACTACCTGTTCCTGCCTATGGTGAACAGTTTTCCAGGTGAAAATCTTTTGACAATCGACTGTCCCAGTTGGCCAACTGTAACGAGGGTTTCTATATAAATGGTATTATGATGTTATCTTCAAATTGACAACATGTTATCGATAATTGAAATGCAAAAATTATATATTTATTTTTACCAGACCTGTTATTTGTATGAACATCAAAACTATGCATTTTTTTCAAATAGATTTATACTTTGGATTTTTTCCTTCCTTTTTGAAAAATTTTCCAAATTACTACCAATTCCCTAGAATATATGAATCGTTAGACACTCACTGTGTCCACACGTGTGCGCATTTTCGATTGAACGCTGACTGGTTTCCACTTATCATTTCGGTTGCTCACTTGTCCAGTTGTGCAAGTGTTTTTATGTGTTTTTTTTTTGCGATCATTGTTTGCACTGTCCGCACGTTCCTTTTGCAGCAGCTGCCAAACTGATATGAGTTTCATTCATCGATTCAGTGAGTCAATTGATTGTATTCGCCGTAACGCTTATCAATTTAATGCAATTTACAATAGCTGCGGTGGTTGTGTGTACATTTCAAAGCGATTTGAGGTGGTTTGCCATGTGCCAAGCTGTCTGACTAACAAAAAGTACACACACACACACACACACACACATACATACATACACTCGAATGAGGTATTGATGTAAGCGGAGTAATGATTCTTTGCAATTTGACGCATTGCAATTGGTCATACACACAGTTATATACACATATATATGTATGTATTTGATATGGTTATGTCATAAATTAATGCACAAATGCGGAAGATTTTACACGCTTACATACAAACTCACTTTCATATGTGTGTTTAAATGGAATTTTGCAACCACAAGCTTCAAATGCATAATTTAAGCGCGTAATTTGATTACTCAATGAACTGAATTTACCATATTTTATTGTTTTTATTTTTTACTTTTGTTTTTGTACACAGTCACACGCCAATTTCGCTGCGCAAAAAAATATCAGCGTGAAATATAAATCTTAATCAAAGTCATAACTGCATTACTTATTTATGTTTGTATGGCAATATGTAGTAAATATGTGAAGCGTTAAAATGCAGCTCAGTGCAAATTGCATTAAATGGCTCAAATTCACTCGTTTAGCTACACATGCGTAGACATTTTTGCATTCATAAACGCACTTTGGACTACTTACATACATACATACGTTTTATTTAGTAAGCTCGAATGCTCATTTCGCTATTATGTTGCATAATTTTTGATAAAATATGAATCTAGGAAATGAAAATTGCATAATTTTCGGAAAATATTCATAAATTTGAGAAATAAAATAAAATAAAATAAAATAAAATATAAAATAAAATAAAATAAAATAAAATAAAATAAAATAAATTAAATAAAATAAAATAAAATAAAATAAAATAAAATAAAATAAAATAAAATAAAATAAAATAAAGTAAAATAAAATAAAATAAAATAAAATAAAATAAAATAAAATAAAATAAAATTAAATTAAATTAAATTAAATTAAATTAAATTAAATTAAATTAAATTAAATTAAATTAAATAAAATAAAATAAAATAAAATAAAATAAAATAAAATAAAATAAAATAAAGTAAAATAAAATAAAATAAAATAAAATAAAATAAAATAAAATAAAATAAAATAAAATAAAATAAAATAAAATTAAATTAAATAGAATAAAATAAAAATAAAAATAAAATTAAAATTAAAATTAAAAAAAAATTAAATAAAATAAAATAAAATAAAGTAAAATAAAATAAAATAAAATAAATTAAAATAAAATAAAATAAAATAAAATAAAATAAAATATTTAAGTTTTTAGTGAAATTTCATTAGAATTTCGATAAAAATCAGGCGCAGTAACTCAGTTTGTAGGATTAAGAATATTTAAATTTAACAAGTAAGGAAATGCTAAGTTCGGGTGCAACCGAACATTTTATACTCTCGGAATTTATGCTATATTTTTAATAAGATAACACACAATTTGACCCATATATTCGGTATAAAGTCTAATAGAAAAACGAAAATCATCATATATAGTATATGGGCTGAGGTAATTCCTGAGCCGATTAAACTCATTTTCATCACCAACATACATCATATCTAAGATTATATGCTCATTTAATTTGGCTAAGAAATTTCATATATTACCCGATTTATTTTTGAAAATCCTATAATTAGCTAGGAGAAGTTATGACCTGATTTTAACCATTTCTGATACAGAGACACACTATTAGAAGAAAAAGATTTCCTCTGAATTAAATTAAGATATCTGAGAGATTTACCGATATTTTCGGTGAAAAATTACCATAAGGCACTGAATTTTTCATATTCGATATCCGGGGCATTGAAAAGTTATAGTTCGATTTCGACACTTTTTTCACAAGTGATGCCACGGATCATATACAGTATTTGTGCAATCTCTTATTTCGCTATCTTCATTGGTTCCTTATGTATATATTATAAAGTGAAGGAATCAGATGAAATTCAAAATTTAGTTATATGGGAAGTTGTCGTAGTTGTGAACCGATTTCCAGACGTGTCATCAGGGTGCCAAGAAAATATCATATACCGAATTTCATTGAAATCTGTCGAATACTTCCTGAGATATGGTTTTTGACCCATAAGTGGGCGATGCCACGCCCATTTTCTATTTTGTAAAAAATCTG